>NW_003805393.1:21617-93012 GCF_000255335.2 Galendromus occidentalis | reverse complement strand
GCGAGAAGATCAACATGAAATTGAATAGATCGAAACTCAAATTGTGCCAGAGAGAGGTGAAATTCCTTGGTCACATAATCACCAGTGAGGGAGTGAAGAGCGATCCAGCCAAGACCGAAGTGATTCGAGAAATGAAGCCTCCTACGGACAGGACATCACTACAACGTTTCCTCGGAGCGATCAATTACCATTCAAGGTTCATGGAGAATTTCTCAAGCATATCACAACCCCTGCGAAATTTGCTCAAGAAGACGGTGGAATTTGTCTGGGAGGAACCTCAACAGAGAGCATTCGAGCGACTTAAGAAACTTCTGTGCAGTGACAGAAGTCTAACCTACTTCGATGCCACGAAACCTGTCGTGATACGTTCCGACGCAAGCCAATTCGCCGTGGGAGCAGTGATGTTACAAGGCGATAAACCGGTGGACTTTTGTAGCGCCGCCCTCCGACCCGCAGAACTCAACTACGCAGTGATCGAGAAAGAGTTATTGGCGATAGTCATAGCCTGCCAAAAATTCGAACAGTATCTGATTCACCACCAAGACATCACGATACAAACGGATCACCAACCGCTTATACCTATCTTCAAGAGGCCCTTGTACGACGCCCCGAAAAGATTGCAACGAATGCTGCTGAAGCTTCAGAAATTCCACCTCAAGGTGGAACACATAAGCGGTAAATTAAATTGCGTGGCTGATTGGCTCAGCCGGGATCTGTCGATCAAGCCGAGAAGCGGACCAAAAACTGACGTTCAGGAGCAGGTTTTCCGCATAGAGACAGAGAACATTGCAACAGAAAAACTCACAACAGTGAAGGATCTCAACCTCCAAATGCTCGCAACGGCAACTAAGAACGACGCCGAAGCCCAGCTGATGATCAAAACCATCAAGTCTGGCTGGCCCAAGACCAGGGGGTCGTGCCCGAGTATCCTCAAACCACATTGGAAATTTCGATCCGAACTGACTCATCACAAGGATCTGATATACAAGGGATCGGCTGTTTACGTTCCAAAAGCGAAGAGACATCACATGCTGAAAATTGCGCACGCGAGCCACTACGGTTTCCGTTTGTTGTGGAAGCGAGCCCGCGAGAATATCTTTTGGCCGTCTTTGAAAACCGACCTCGAAGAATACTGCCACAGCTGTGAAGCTTGTCTGACTTTCCAAACGAGGCAACAGAGAGAGCCAATGGTACAAACAACGTCAGCGACATACCCCTTTCAAGTGGTTTACCAGGATCTGTTCCAGCATAACGGGAAACACTATCTGATCACAGCCGATGTATTCTCCGATTTTCTCGAGGTTGATCAAGTCGGAGGAACAACGGCCAAAACCATCATCGAAGTAACGAAACGTCACTTTTCCAGATACGGAATTCCCGTCGAATTACACAGTGACAATGGGCCACAATTCGCATCAGAAGAGTTCAAGAGATTCCTAGAAGACTGGGGAGTGAATTACGTGACTAGCTCACCCTACTTCTCACAAAGCAACGGCAAAGCCGAAGCGGCAGTGAAAATTGCCAAAAAGCTTCTGAAGAAATGCGAAGTATCACAGGAAGACTATCAATACGGACTGCTGGAGATACGGAATGTACCCCAACAGGAAGGTTTCAGTCGAGCTCAAAAGTTTTTCGGACGAAAGATACGTACTAGATTACCAATGCTGTCAGAAAAAGCAAACATTCATCCCAAACAAATCATAGAATCCAACACCGAAAAATTCGCCCGTCGCAAGAAACAGTACGACAAAGCAAGCCACCCGCTCCCGCCGCTCCAAAAGGGCGACCTAGTCAGAGTCCAACCTATAGACCAGGGAGCGAAGTGGAGACCTGCTGTCTGCGAGAGCCAGGTTGGCCCTCGTTCTTATAATGTAAAAGTGGACGGTGGAAACATCATACGTCGAAATCGTCGACATCTCAAACTCACTAGAGCATCCCCCATACGCGACAGCATCGCCAAAACAGTTGGCATCGACTCGAATACTCACACTGAAGCAAGGAAAAGGAAGGTGATGGAGCAAGCTACAGTATCATCATCCGAGCCAAAGAAGAGAAGAGGAGATACTCCAAATCAAATACTTCGACGAAGCGAAAGAATCCAACAGAAAGCGCAACAGCAGACAACTACCTAATTGTGTCGAATCGATTCTATCTGGAGGGGCTCATATAATCGTAAATGATGTGATTCTTACCAAGTACTCTTAACCAATCTAAAGAAGAAAAATACTAATAACAAGGGAGATGTTTGTGTATTTAAATAACGCGCCTCTCATGCCGCGCATGCTCCCATCCGTCATGTCAATAAAACAACACACTCATGTCATAGAGCTGGCATGACCAGTATCTTTCGTCGTGTTCTCAATCTGGATAGAGCTAGTACAAACACTGATCATGAGACAATCAGGGCCAGTTGTGAGGAACACGACAAGGCAATCAAACATCGCTCTCAGTTCGTGCGAGTCTGGATTCTACGCAGCAGCAGAAAGCGTAAAAGTAGCTCAATGGTTGACTAAACTGTTGAGAGAATCAGGCAAAGAAGAAAAGCTAACAATACAAATGGATAACCAAGCAGCAATCAAGCTCATCAAAAATCCTCAGTTCTATCGACGAACAAAACACATCGAACTAAAATACTTCTTCATTAGAGACCACTACGACAAAGGAGACATCGATATTGCCTACAAACCGACGGAGTACCAGCGAGCCGACTGGCTGACCAACAAATCTCACTCAACAACTCGGTATTCCTGAGACAGCGTGAGCTATCCGGCCTAACAGTCTGGAAAGCATGAGGCTAACAATAACACTTATCATCTTAACCCTCACAGCCTATGCTCACGGATACTTCCCGTACAGTGATTGCGGTGACGAATGCAGATCACGTGGTCAATCATGTCTTATAAGAAAATCAATCGGAGATGTGTTCCACATACAGTGTGCGAACACTGCGATGTGTCAGGACAATGCTAAGGATGAAACACCTTGCATCTCTGAAGATCAATGGGAGGCAGAGAGTTATGGATCTGGTACAGACAGAGACCAATTCCTCCCAAACCAATCGTAAAAGAAAACTGCGTGACGTGGAAAGTCGTCGCCACTGTAGACATTTTATTTTCGGCAATTATAACAAGTATATACCTAATAAGAAAGTTGAATAAGAGATTGCGAGCTAGGTATCAAAGAGTACCTGAGCCCACCGAAGATAACCCCTACCGTCCAACGACGGAGGATGTGAATTCACCGGTGGAGCCGCAATCTGATGGTGAACAGGTCACCATTTAGTGGGAAGGATCCTTCGAGGAAGACCCACTCTTTTCTTCCTCCAGTTCGGCCACACGTTTCTGTGCATCGTTCAGAAGCTCCTTCAGTACGGCGACCTCGATCCGGTGCATCCTACGAGTCTTGAGGAGTTTGAGCATACAGAGACGCGCTACATTGCGCTCCCCCTCGCGCTCCTCATCTCCTAATGGAAGATCAAGCCAGTAGTTAAGATTTTCTTCAAGATGAACGTCCTTCATCTCTCCGTTGAAAGCACGCCACCTTTCGTTGGCCTCAGCGGTGGCATCTTCACGAGTCTTCCCACCAGAAAACTCGATTTCATCAACGAGTCTCTGGATGTCCATAAGTCTCCCTTCTCCATCGGAAGGCTTGTGTTCACGAAAATATTCCAGGAGGCCACGGTTGAGCTCCCTGCTACGGGCAAGGGCTTCCGCTGTTTTCTGATCGACTCCGGCACCGACGATCTTGTTGAGTGGTGAGGTACCTGGACGAATTGAGGGATTGGTGGCTAGACGCACTGAGTCACTGTGTGATCTGGAGCACAGAAGACTTGGAAGCTTGAGGGTAGAGTGAATCGAATCATAAACAGCATGTCTTTTATACTTAACAATAACGATGGAGAGTGGTAAAGAGAAAGAACACTGTCTCCCTCAGTGTATCAGACGGTTGCAGGGAACATAGATTCTGAACAGACGGGACAAGAGTGTTCACATGGGAGTGTCGCTTTAAACATGAACTCCACTTTTTCAGAACAGAGAACTCACCGGATTTCGTGAGCTCGAGTCGGACGCTGACGAGGATGACGAATCCATCGCTGATCCAATTGAATTACGAGCTCGCTGGACCGAGTGACTCTGACGAAGTGCACTGAAACGGGACGACGGTCGTGTTTAAGACGACGACGTCAGCACCGGATGTGCACATTCAGACGCTTGGAAGGATCCTGCGTAGGTATAGGTCTCACCCGACCGGAATTCTGTTCCCCCCTGTCAGGAGTCAGGAAAGATCTGTCTTGCATGGTTTCTCATTATTGCGGATGGGAACGGAGGGCGACAGAGTTGCTCTGGATGAGTAGCACCCGAAAATCGGGAATCGTTAATTCAATAGTCAATCTGAGGCTCGATAGATTCTCGGTCAACGCTCCCCAGGCCGTGGGGTTGGGCGATTCCTTGTAAGATCCTTGCCTGGGGGATGCGGCCGTCCACTGCGCTCTCCATCTTGGACTCAAATGGGGACGATGGAGGATTGTGACAGAGGCTGGGGAGTGGAAGGATGAGAAGCGCAGTGAAAGGTGACCGGAGAAAAAAAAACGATTTTCGTATTACGAGACCGAGTTGGTCGTGATCGTGATCGTGAATCGGAGGAATAGCGCAGTGTAAAATCCTGCGAAGAATAGAATCGTTATGTTCACGGCCAGGTGTAGAGAGGCTCATTGCTCATCGGCAGGACTCGGCTTTCGTCGCGATGCGTGACCGTGAGCGCGATTTTCACTCGCGCTGCGGGGCATTTCCCCATAGAAAGTCTATGTGAGCCTGAACATGCCGCGAATTTCCGGCTCTAAAGCCGCTACGAAAGTCGAGCCCCACTCACTGGTATTTGATCCTTCGCAGGTGGTGCATGCGCCTAAATACCTGAGCGAAATGTAATCCGATCTTTCACAATGACCTCTAGTCAGGTAACATACTCCTAGGTTGCGAGTCTTCATGGGGCGACATGAGAGTTTACGATTCCGGACTGAGCAAGATCATGTAAGACGATAAGTACTCCCGTGAATACGGAACGCTCATCTAATCACAAGGCGCGGGTAGGTTTCAATTACTGGCTGTCCATTGAGTATCTGACATCAATTATTGTTATCGTCAGGTCTCTCTGGAAATGTCTCGCGTTGCATGAAGGGCCGCATCGTCGTGACAAAAGGCAGGATTTCCCGTCAATCCCCGGGTTCGTACAATCAGGATCTAAAATATTCTAGTTCGGATACCTCCCACCTAGAAGCAGGCTGACTCCAGTTGTCACTTCATTCATCCGATTAATTCAGCACTTATCACTCATTCATTATAATCGATGACGATCACTGAATTTACTCGATGAGTTCCCGGCGGCCTCGACATTCTCAACACAGAAAGGTCGAGAATGGGTTTTCTGGATTTCCTGGACGTTCTGGATTCCCTGGATGTTCTGGATTCCCTCGATGTTCTGGATTCCCTGGATGTTCTGGATTCCGTGGATGTTCTGGATTCCCTGGATTCCCTGGATGTTCTGGATTCCCTGTGTGATCTGGATTTCCTGGATGGTCTGGATTCCATGGATGTTCTGGACTCCCTGGATGTTCTGGATTCCCTGGATGTTCTGGATTCCCTGGATGTTCTGGATTCCCTGGATGTTCTGGATTCCCTGTATGATCTGGACTTCCTGGATGGTCTGGATTCCCCGGATGTTCTGGATTTCCCGCGGTGGGGATACCAGTTATGACCAGCTCGCGATGTAAGCACTCGAGAGGAGGCTTAACCTGTTCCTCGTTGCCTCTTGGGACTCAGAAGTTTCATTCTAGCATCTCCTCTTTCTCCACAGTTTCTCTCCAATGAGAATGAATGATTGGCTGGGAAAAGGGGGAAAAGGGATACCGAGGGGAAGGGAGAGCTGAAGACGGGATACCGAAGGAAGAGTTCAACGGAAAAGCGAGATGCCGAGAGAAAGGGGGAACGGGGAGCGAGAAACCAGGAAGCGGGCGACCGGGAAGCAGAAAAACGGGGACTGGGACTATGGGGAGCGGGAAAACGGGAAGTAAAAAATATCCGCGGATTGGAATCATAGTCTTCCTCTTGAGCTTGCGTGGCTCAGGATTTATCACTAGAGATGCGATATGAGAGGACACGTCCTTTTATGTCCGTTTTGTCCGCTTCTTGACCATTTCGGCGGAAATGTCCGCTTTTTGTAGTTTCTGGTGGAGCTTCTGCTTATTTTGATTCTCGCAGGCCTTTTTCCCCTTGGAATCGATAAAGTGAGGGGCCCCGTGCATCGTATATACACATGCACGTTCGGATGAATCAAAACACGTCGGCGTCGCGACGAACAGATGATCCCTCAAAAGTTCGCCGAGTGGATGTATCCGCTCGAGCAGCGAAGGGTCGCGTCTTCAGGAAGCCCCGAGGCAATGGATCCACATCTGAGACAGCTCGTATGCGGTTGGCTTGCGAAAAAACAAAATCGGTGCTTCAAACTGGACGGGGATCGAGTGATATGCCAGAAGTGTTCGGTTCGCGTAAAGATCCGAGACCGCCGTGGGAGCACGCGACTGGATGCCCACGGAAAAAAAGCGAAACACCAGGCTGCGGAGAAATCAACGAACAAGCAGACCGGAATCGTTTCGTCTCTCGTGAGATCAGAGAGCCTCAGCCCGTTCAATTACGAACTATTTCTGCTGTTCGCATCGGAAAACATCCCGCTAAGCAAGCTGCGATCAGAGCGTTTCGGACAGTTCTTCTTGAAATACGCACGAGAGCATGTCGAATGCGCCTCTAAACGGATAATATATTGAACATGGTTACGGCATCATCAGAAGGAAGATCGAAGAACATGTGGAATCCTCTCCGTTCGCAATCTATATCGACGAGACTCAAGACGTACAGCGCAGGAAAATCGTAAGTTCCATCGTCATCCCATTGTCGGGAGAACCTGAACGCCCGGTACTGTACGATACTGAGTTCGTTGATTCGGCAAACGCAGTCACTCTGTCGGGAATCGTGAACAGAGTGGCGATGACCGTCTCCAAGGACCCCACTAAGTTCAAACTGCTCGTGACGGACCAGTGTCGCACTAACATCGCAGTTGGTAACAATCTCAAGGTGTTGTACAAAGATTTCCTCCATGTAACGTGTCTGGCTCACGGGATCCATCTCTTATGTGAATCGATACGCGAAAAATTACGACAAAGTGAATTCATTTGTTTCTAGTATGAAGAATGTGATGTCGAATTCAAAGAGTAGGGTCGACCTATATCGTGAGCTAACTGGTGGGGACCCCTTGCCCCCCAAGCCAGTCGTGACACGTTGGGGGACGTTCCTGAATGCTGCCTTCCATCACTATGCACGTTTGGAAGAAGTCGAATGTTTCGTTAGGCAGCTCGACGGCAAATCCAGTGATGTGAACACTCTCAAACTCCTCATTGTCGACCCCGAGTTGAGAGAACAGTTCGAAGCTATCTCAATGTTCTCAGAGCTCCCGAAGCATATCAAGGAGCTCGAGTCGCGCTCTATATCCCTTGAGCAGCAACTGGCGATTCTTGACTCCATCGAGCAGCAACTGAGTGGACATCTGCGTCAGCGTTTCAAATGTATTTTGCAGAACAATCCCGATTTGCACCAAGTGAGAGCTCTCTCTTCACGAGGCTCAAAAACTTTCGAAAGTGCAATCCTCTGTAATGCTGACGTAGAAAGGTCATTCTCCTTGCTGAAGAATATCCTCAGTGATCGGAGGCATCGCTTATCAGAGGTGAACATCCCCCCTATAGAATAAAAGCGTAAGCGCTTCGTTTGTGAGCCGTTTTTCGGCTCTTTCTCCTCGCCAACTTCGGCGCTTATGTAGTTTGGCGGTTGCAGAATGATCCCCCGGTGCAAGTTGATTGTTTTTTTTCTATCCAACGGCCCCCCGCCCAGTGATTGTCAAAAAACCCTCATATTTGACCTCGGAACTCATGTGGTACTATGTGGTACTAAGGTACGCTTTGCTCCGATTGTGGTGGCTCCGGTGGCGCGACAAACCGCCGCAATCGCTTTCGTTCTCGCTGATGGGTCTTTCTGGCCCGATTCCGAGAGAATGTCCCCAGAATGTTCTCATTTCCCCCTCCCCGCCTACTGATTGTCGAAAAACCCTTCGTTTCGACTCCGACACTCATGTCTCATGTGGTACCCTGTGGTACTTGGGTAGGTACGCTTGGTCCGATTGTGGTTCGAAAGGCACAAATTTCTCTGTTCGAATTTGGTCATCGCTGATGGGGACATATATGACTCGCTGATGGTGACATATATGACATTTTCGCAACTCAATCCAATAAATATATCGACGGAGCGCTTGCGCTTCTATTTTATAGAGTGGAGGGTGAATTTCCCGACTCAAATCCTCAGTCTCCGTAGCATGAGCTCACAAATGATGCTGGAACGCAAGCCGAAAAGACGGCCGGCTCCAGCCGGCCGGAGGCCGGCTGGTCAAGAAATATCTCTCGATACAATTCAACTCGGAACTCTTGTTCGAAGATTGACTGGGACAATCCTTATGGCGAGAAATTGACATAGAAAAGCTTGTGTTCGTAAATTAATATAGGTTGGTAAGCAAAGTCCTATTTTATAAAGTCAGAATGGTCCTGAATCTTTTGTCTCATCCTTCAATCACGAAAAAAACGATGTCCTTCCCCGATGTCCGCTTTCACTTATGATGTCCTCGCGGACAATTTCCTTTTTTCGGCGAAAAAATGTCCTCTCATATCGCATCTCTATTTATCACGGAGGTGGGCGAAGGGGGGGATGGAAAGATCATCGTAAAACCTCGCGGTGGAAGGTATTGGCGCTGGTCCGGCGCTGGAAAGAATCCGGGAGCGCTGATCTAGAAGTCGAATGTCGTTGCACAACCTTTGCAGCTGTCGAATCCCCTCTCCTGAGGTCCCTCCCCTCGACGCTACATTCTGGTGAGCTCCCGTGAAGGCCGGGAAGACTCCGAATGATCGGTGGCCGCGTTCGGCCCCCTGCTTGATCTCATCCTGCTGTATTTCGCAGAAGGAGAGGTCAGCAGTGACGATGTTTCCTGCGGGTAGACAGAGCGGCGCTCCCGCTTCTAAACACTCAGGCTTCTTTTCGGAAACCCTTGACTGCAATCTGACGAATGAGGGGAAGCTCTCGGTTCTGGTCTGAGTGAGCGCGTCCATCAATAATCTGAGCCATCATATTCAACGTGCATGATGCCGGCACCTCGGAGGGTGATCTGGATGTTTCGGCGGATGCTGCTTGCGGCGTACCCACGATTCTGATTTTGCTGTTTTCTCGGAGAATGGCCTTCGCGGAGCCAATACCCCGCTAGCGACCCGGATGCGCGATAGAATATTGAGCCGTGGCGGTGAAGTCCGAGAATTAGGGCGTTTTTGGCGCGAACCGGGCATTATTTCTTGACAGCCTCCTGCGGTAAGTCGGGGGCCGAAAAGAGCGCTCCAGGCGGAACAAATCTGCTTGAAACGCGCTAAAAGAGTATTCGATTTGCTCCTTCTGAATTCGTTCCCCGAAAGGTTCTTTCAGCCCGATCACGATGCGAGAAGCGATATCATCTCTCGCTCGATTGGGAATGCCCATTTCATGTAGGACTTTCATTCATTTCAAATTGAGAGGTTGGGGAAGGAATGGGAAACTCCTACGGATTATGCTCGGCGTCGCCGAGCATTCAAAGTCCGCAGGTACTGTGAGCGGAAGTTATACAAGCTCGGGGCTCGTCCGTGTGCGGAGCGCCGATCGATGCGAAGATCGCTCTCGGGGATTACGAATTTCGCATACTTTTCTTGCGCGGGATTACCCTTGGCTCTGTGTGCTCCAAAACACCTGAGGTGTGAGCCCTCATCTCGTAGGAAAGGCAGGCTCTCTATCGTGAACCGATCGACCTAGTTCTGCCGCGAGTCTGCCGGCTCGCGGAAGAGGAGTCGACAGGAGGTCGACCGCGAAGAAACTTCAGCTGCTACGATCTATGAATTCTCGGAGGCATCGTCGTCCCGCAACATGGGTGCGACCCATCATGATCCGCATCGGCTCTCCGATTGAGATCAAAGCGACGGCTGGGTTCTGCGGCCGACGGAAATGGTTAGACAGTCATCCAGGGCCTGAATGGGAATCGATTGACTCGATCCACGAATCCTTGGTGTGAATTATCCCATCTGCGTGGGTTTCGTTGAAACATAACGGGATTCGCGATAACACGCATCCGAGGCTGCAGCGCCAATCGCCAGGTCTTTGTGAAGAGTTCTGGAAACGGTCTCTCGAGTTTATCATTTTCGGAGATCATGACCGACCCACAGCGCGGCGGGAAAACCTAAAAGATATCTCCTAAGCCGAATCCGACAGCGGAACATGATGCGTCTAAGATCGCGGGATTTCCGCATAGAGTGTTTGGATTTTATTCCTCGATAAGCCTGGTGGAAGACATTGGTGCATGGTGGCCGGTAGGCGGAGCTTCTCCGGGGCACGCGTTCGGAGATAATGAAAAGTCACGAGGATAAAAATAGAACTTCACACCGAAGCTCAGTGCTCGAAGTTCGACAGCCAAGGACTCCGTTGAGGTGCAGTTTCATCGAGGATTGCGTTTCAGAAGCATACGAGGACAATGCTAGGTGAGTTGAGCAAACCGGCAACTGTTCTACCAGCAATTCGACTCCGCGCGAGACTCTACCTCCACGAACGATGAGGAGCAGAGCCGGTGGGCTCGAACGCTCGGTTGAATTCGGGGTTCGACGACTGTTCTTAAACGGTCTCACGTCAGTCCACGATTGATGGAGCCGGGTCGGCTTCATTACTTCGAGAGCGACGGCTCCCCCGCGTTGGCTGAATCGACCTTCTCTGAGCGGAAACTCGAGCTCTTTGTCAGTGGGGCTGACATAATTTCCCGGAAGCTCGTTCAGCTCAGCTTCCTCACGGTAAAGCGCAGACGGGGGCGAGCCAGTCGATGAGTTGTCAGCTACATGACGAAAGTATTCGTCTCGTGTTCGGGGGAATGCCGGTAGCTTGCGATCGAGGATCGTATTCTCAGACGGTCAAGTCCGCAAGGACTTCTCAGGATACTCCTTGAGCTCTCGCCCTCCGATCTTCCTCCTTCACGCGGGAGTGTACTGGGAGTCAAATCTGCTGTAGCATCCATATTTGGACACGGGGCCGGATTTGACGGGCCCTAATTGAGCTGTACTAACCTCTCACGAGGCAGAATCGAAGGATTTTTTCAGATTCTCTCACGGGTTCGTTCCTCGGAGACGTCCGTTCACCGTAGCCTCGGCATCTTCTCGCAGCTGAGATGTTCAACCGAAGGTTCCTCCCGATCGGTACAATTTTCTGAGCAATAATCTCCAGGAAACTCATGTCATATCTCCCCGTAGGTGCTCTAGTTTTGGTCCTAAGTTTGACCGCCGGCTATACATCCGCCGACCGGGACAATTCCACGCTCCTGCTCCCACGTGAACGAGATGAGCAGTTTCTCCAGTTCCACACGACGAGGCGAGCTGTCGATTCGACCACGGCAGAAATCGCAGGAAATCGGGATCAGATCATCGACGAGACGCTGATGGAGCACCGGAGCCGCGCGATCGGAGGAGCTTCACAAACCGGCTTGGTTATTCGGCGCCGTCGTTCAGCGTGCTCACATAAGCATGGTGATATGTCAAGTACGACAACGACGCGACCTCCGCAGGTTAGCTCGCCGCGACGCAAAAAGTCGCGGCCCTCGAGAAAATCAAGCTCGAAAGACGCATCCGGAGGAGCATCGAACCGCGACGGCCGAATAGTCTCGAAGGTCCGTCGGCGGCAGTTCCCGGTCAAACCGATAGTCTTCAGCTAGTGGAGCTCGTCTCCAGGATTCACCTCCGCAATGCAACACGAATCGAATTCCGGCCAGCAATACATCAAAAGAATTCCCGAATCAAAGAGTATAAACGCCCGAAGGGTATTAGAGAGACGAATAAAATAATTTATTGACCCGTATAAGAAACGTCCCTCGTTAGAATCATTTTGCTTTTGCGCCCTCCGATTTCTTTCGATCCCGAGCTCGTTTCGCTCTAGAGACTCAGATCAAAGAGCTCTCGTCGGCACAACTTCAATGAAGATGCGATGTCGGGGGTCCGCCTGGAGCCTGATGACCGCGGCGAGAAGCGCCGCTTTCGGCTCGAAAAAGGAGTCGCGCTGCTTCTGGAATACGTCATCCTGAAGTTTCTTGCTTTCCGCTGGGAAGGGTTTTTTGTCCGAGCAGAATGAAGGAAGTCCGAGGCCGATCAAACGCAAATCATTCCGGATCCGAGAGTGTTTCTCCGGGACGCATGCGTTCTGAGTCGATTCAGTCATGCTGTTCGGTCGGATGCGACTATTCCGGACAATGCACGGTAAGTGTCGTTTTAAGCGAAGATTAGAGATTGGAACTTGAGGCAGAATGCCATCAGTGCCTGGAAATGCCTGAAGTCCAGGTTTTCCGAGCACGATGCCTATTCCTAAAACTCCTGCAACGTTTTGCTTTTTTTAAAGCTTCATCGGACATTTTTGTTGGAAAAGTGCTTCTGAGATAGGATTTCCGAATTCGATGGCTAAGTCGCGTTCACGAGTTCACAGCTTAGTGAGCCGCAGTGCGCGATGGAAGGGGTGTTCGACCCCCGCGAGCCGATGATTCCCTAATTTCATTGTCGTAGTCGAGAGTCGTTATTGAGGGCGCTTCTCTTGTTTCCTCATTCCGGATGCCTTTATTTCCGTCTCTCGCCTACTAGAAGCCTTTTTCCTTGATTTTGAGTGCCTTTCGGCCGCCTATTTCTCAGTTTTTCGGTGCCTTTCTGCCTGCCTTTTTCTCTGTTCTTTGGTGCCCTTACTCCCAATCTCAAGTGATGACTGAGGCAGTGTTCCTTGTCATTTTGGTTTTCGCGGAGCTCGGAATTCTCCTGGAATTCTCCAATGATTGGGGATTCGCTCCGGGACATGAGTCCCACTCTAAGCCTAGATTATCTTTCTCATCGCAGCTGTTTATCTATTCATCTCGATACCGGCATTAGCCCCTTGCGCGGCGCAGAGCATCCCCGATGGCGTCGCTTCCCTCTCCTACCGTGTAGTGGAATTTCCTGGTAGGGGCGTGAGTTCCCCGAGAGGCAAAACTGTGGAAGAATCCTCGACAGCCCAGGAGCCCATCGTTGCGATCCCCAGACCAGAAGAAATAATCAGCGGAAGCCAGAACATCGACTTGTTGAGGAGTAGGAGTCGCCGTGCCTTGAGTGCCGCTCATAATCACAGCAAAGCCACCGAGCCTCCGTCGATTCTCGAGCAGGGATTGGTAGGAGGATACAACAGCGGCCTTTATTACTATCCAAGCAGACGGCGGCGACCATCAACTCGATCTAGGTCAGGAAGGAAGAGAAAGACGACAAGATTAAACACAATATATTCGGAAGCAAGCGCAGACAGCGAGGGAGACCTCTGGAGCCAGCTGAAGCGAAAATCAGGAACAAAGCGGCTCACTCGTCGGAGGGGCAGATTGCCGCAAGCTAGGAGGCGTAGATATGAATGAATCCCACTCTAGAATAAAATCGAATTGTCTATCAGTCGCCGAATCAATTTTTGGCGCTTTCCAACGCCGAACAGACTTCAGACCTCTTTCAACCGATGGCGAATCACTTCAGCGAGGTCGAGATGTAGTTTTCAAGCTGCTCAGGCGCATGCTTCTCATAAGATTCACGTGTTCCTCTTTTGAATCGTGAGTCATCAGCAGATTGTGTGAAGGCTTTCAACTACGATTTCATCTCAGCCCTACTGGGCGCGAGGCGCCCTCACGGTTCGTGAATTGATGATGCAAGAGAGGTTTCCATTGATGATGGGGACGCGGTTTTCGATCAACTTCGTCATAATTGCTTTGTGATTGTCGCTTCCCTCTCTGTGAGCATTAACTTTTGTCCTGCGAATGCTGATCGGGGAAAATGCACCCTGAAGCTCGTCGAGCACATGATATCATCGATTGCTGGAGACCATACTGTCTATTCGACTGAAGCATATCCAGCCTTGAGAGCTCATTGACTGATTCGAGGCAATCGATGGTCCCGGGCGTAGTCATTCCAGGAAGGAACTTCGATGATGTCGCGAACACCGCAACCATGAATACGAAACTCAAAATAATTTGGGCCAGACACGGTGAACGGGGATCTCATCGACCACGGTGTACTGCGACCCTTCTCCGCGGCGGAAGTCCGCGATAGCAGTTTCACATTCAATTGGACGCGCCTCCAATCGTTGATCCTATCAGCTGTGAGAATCTGTTGGAAGTGTCGCTGATCCCCTCGCCAGATCAACCGGAAGAATCACCCATATTCGGAGCGATCTCCCAAAAGCCGCTTAACATTGACGCAAAGATACAGCCCACGCCTGCCCGCGCGGCTTCTGGAAGCCTTGAAACCTGAGCACCCTAAATTTCGCTCGGGTTTCGAAGTCTGGTAGCATAGGATCCAGCACGGTCACCATGAGCTGTACGATAGCTGAGCGAGAGTCTGCGTCGGTCTCGCTCGAGTAGTTTCGTAGATTTCTGATCGCCGAGGACTAATCAGCGAGGGACTCGATGACAGAAGTCCGAACATCAGGACTGCCCCGGTCGCTTCCGACTCCGGGGGGGAACTCGAATTCTTTCGGAGAATTCAACCTTCAGGGAATACTTCCCTATAGGGCCGGAGCTGACCGAGATCTGTGCATTTCTGAGAAGCAGAGTGAGCATAGTCACTCACAGGTTTCGAGCGGTGGTTAGTAGAGTCGATTACAGGACGCTAAGCCGGTCAAGGGGATCCCAGATCTTCTGCACCGCTTGCAAGAACCCTGCCAGAAGTCCGATTACTTCTCAAGTCTCTACGCTTTTCCGTGTGGTTTCCGAGCGAATGCCCCTGATCTGATTGATCAGCCTTGAGGACCTGCTTCACACAGCTTCGTTCTGGTCCAATCCACTCACGCAGAATCTAGTGATATCCCAGGAGCTCACTCCTGAAGCTGAATCGAAAGCTTTCCGTTCCCGACGAGCCAATATCGAGGGGTTTTAACAGATATCGAGTTGAGATGATTTTAATTAAGCTCCGCGGGTTTACATGAACGATGATCGCCCTGACTAGGAACTGAACATTCGGAGCAACCTCGACGAATAAAGCTCTTCTCGAGCTCAAGAACTTATGAGACATACTTGGCTCGATGATCTATATCCGTGAATCTCAAACTTCCCCTCTTGTAGAATCCTTCTCCCTCCACACGTGGGACCGTCACGGCTTCACAACAGTTGTACAATGTATTCAGAACAGCTTCCCGCCAGACGGAGATTAGTCTAATACAGTAAAAGCTCGTTACTACGAACACAAAGGGACCGACGAAACTGGTTCGTTGTACCGAGTTTTCGCTGTAACGAATGCCGCTCAACACTATCCCTATGGCGAGCTGGCCGAAGGAGGAGAAATTCCTTGTTCGTTGTACCGATAAATTCGTTGTAATGGGGGTCGTTATAACGAGCTTTTACTGTAATACTCGGGCCTACCGGCACATGAATGGGATGAAGGACAACTGACAGTTTGTGAACTCTTGAACTATAATTAGACCCAAAATCGACTGATGGAATTTGCGGAAGCTGAGGGATCCCAGCGCGGAACCCGGAGAAATCAGTGTTGGAACCCACTCTGAGAACCGCTGATCTGGGTATTCCCTCATCCACGGAGACTTGAGCCTACGGCTGATAGCCGAGAGATCGAGATGGCGCGAGGCATCTTCACAGTAGATGTGTTTCGGAGCGATGAAGACTCCCGGTTCAAGGTCTAAGTCGAACCGGCCACGTGAACGACCGCTTCACCGAGGCCTCCACCTGCCTTGCTGATCAGCTCGTAGATAATGCAGCCTACAGCACCGAGAACCCCATTGCAGTCAGCGTTCGAGTTGACTTGGATGCCTTCCATCAAGTGACGCAGCTTCGTGCTGTCACCGGTAATAATCTTCAATAGAATGGAGATAAGCAATATAACGATTCCATTGAGTGAGTTTTGCTGGCTCGATGTGAGGCCGGAAGTAGAGATGGCGCCAACGAGATCCCGGAACGCCGAGGTCAGGTTTGCCGCGGCGACTTCTTCGCTTATCGGAGATGAGGGTGCGCTGAGAATTTCGATTCGACATCTGTGTCAATATTGCCCTCTCAGGTGTGGCTCGGGCCCAGAGAAGTTTCCTGCAGCTCTAAACGCCAATTTGTGGATTTCGAGATCGCCACCGGAGTTCACTCACAAAGCTCGCAGCTGGCTGATGACTTCCTTGATGAGGCTTACTACATTGGGCTTCAAGTTATCCAACCTCGGCACCAGTTTCTCGAGGAGCTGGATAAGAACGTAGATGACCTTCCAAGACTTATTCTGAAAGTTGTTGATAAGACTTATCGAATACCATCTCCCGGTGACAAAGGATTGATCTGTCTTATCGCTTAGGTGTTCCGTTTGGCTAAGGAATCGATAGCTGGATCGGGGGTTTCGGCTTGCCTTCTTTGCGGCGGAACACAAGTGCTTGAGAAGCCTGAGGGCGTATTCCTCCGAGAGTCGTTTGCGGCTAAACAAAACCTGAACCACTGTTGCGGTTAGGGAGATGCTGCTGATGAGTCCATCCGAACTACTGGCGAAGGTCGCGAGCGCGCTGCGAAGGTTCGACTCGAGAAAAACTACGACAAAACCAATCAAGCCCATCCGGATAATTTGGCTTGACGCGGCGAGTGTTTTCAGTCGCATTGTGGTGGCCGATATTTCAATGACAGAGTTGAGCAGCGAGGAATCGCTCGATTGGTCTGATGTCAACCTTGAGGAGGATGTCACAGAAAATCATACAGTTATGCTAATCCGAATCCATGTCTATAACATCACCAATCATTATTCAAATGAGGATTGTTTCCTCCCACCTAATCAAACCCACCCTCGGAGAAGTCGAACGAGCTGTCCGAAGCTTCCTTTGGCTTTCGGCGGGGCAACCTTCTCGTACGATTCGAAGAGCTCGGTCAACCTCATGAGATCCTCGACCAGATGAACCTTCTATGTGAAATCATTTTTGAAAGATCTGCCGTATCAATATCATCAGCCTCGAATCCGTATCCACCCCATCCCATCTCCCTTGGTCGACTCGAATATTCGAAATAATTTACTCCTAGCTGATTCACGAAAGTCGCAGTCGTGGCGGCCGGAGTTGCTGCTGTCGTGGCCATCGTTGTTGTCAACAGAAGAGCGGGAGACGATCCAAGCTCGGGAGAATGGGGATCACCTCGAACGTTAACAGATAACATAAAGTCAGATTGAAGAGATCGACGAGGTGGGGAACATCTTCCTCGACGTACTAGTGCGCGGGAATTCACGTCACGGATCGTTTACTGAGATATTGAGAATTGTTCCTCCAACCTAATCAAAGCGTAATCGAATGGGACACATCGAGTGCAGTAACTCACGATACCCTAGGACTGGAGGAGACTGAAAACACCTTCATGCATCTCCATGGCCAAGTAGCCACTTACTCTCTTTAATAACGGACTCAACATCGTCGCTTTCGGCGACGGGTAAAAAGCGTTAGCGGCGGTGCCGCGCGCTTTCCGATCACCCTAACATCGAGCCTTCCAGCGCGCGAGTTCATGCGGGGAGCCTACAGGTACCGGATGTTGGTCCGAATTTTTCCCTGATCTCGCCCTGCGGTTGCACTCTTATCCAGCAAGGAATGGACTGATGTCGAGATACGGGGTTCCGAGTCGGCGATCTGGAGAGAAGAATCTCAACTACAATTTTCGTATGTCGTGCCTCGTGCCGGCGTGAGAGGAGATTTCCGGAAAGGACATCGCTGGAGAAGCTCGAGAAATCATCGGCGTGCAGAACTGCCTATCTTAGTCACTCACGTTGATCTCTTTCTTGATTTTCGTCACATCCGAACCATTGTTCTGACTCAAAAGTGAGGACTGTTGAGGTCCCACGGGTGATCTGCGACGCGTTAGTCGTCGTCGGAGCGAGCGAGCGCCAGAGGATCGTCCACGTCGACCATCGTCATCGTAGCCGTGAGATCATCGACGATACCCGGGAGCAAAGGATCCCTACGCTCATTCAGTTTGACGATGAGATCCAGGAGACATCGAGCGAGGTTCGTGCCGCCATCAGAAGCTCCGGTGCGCGGGGCGCAGAGCCGCAGAGTTTCTTGGCTGAATTGCTAGGAGAGCCGGGGTGCGAGTGAACATCAATCTCAAGCACGTCAGCTATGTCATGCTACCGGAGAGAAAAACTTACAGCGGCTCGATCATCCTTACGATCCGTGAAGAGCGAGCGTTTCTCGACGAGCTTGATTGATTGATTTATTAACCATCCCTGGTGTTACAAGGTTTACATTGTATCCAGGAGACCCCATGCGCGGGGGCGAGTCTTCTCAGCTGGTTATAGGTTGGTTGATCCGACGTTTGCAGGGGACATATCTCTTCGTCTCCCGCTCCCATCTTTCTAGACTTCTTTTTGTTCGCTCTACAGTTTCTCGTGTTGAGTCTTCGTGTAGGCCTAGTCTTTTGCGGATCTCTGGCTCAGAGCTATTCTCTTCGTCGCACTCCATGATGACATGTTCCAGGGTTTCGTTGTGGCAGTCGCACAGCTCACACTTTCCATCTATTTCTTCGAACCTGGCTCTGAAGGAGTTTGTGTTGAGGAAACCGGCACGGGCCCCTGCCAGGAGGGTACTCCCTCTTGTGTTGTCATATACATGATCGATTGTGCCCCTGTTCATTTTGTGTTGCCTGTATCTTTTCAGGCTCGGTTTGGTTTCCATGTTCTCCCTCCATTCCCTGTCAGTGAATGTTCTGATGCGGTCGCTCACATCGTTGCGGAAGGCTCTCCAGTGACGTTCTTCAGATTCCACATGTTGCGGTTCATCGAACTCGCACTCATACAGTCTGCTGAGGTGTTTCATTCTTTTGTACGCCTCACTGAAGATGTTGCATGTCTTCATTGCCTCCAGGATGGCTTTTGGCCATCGGTGGCTCGGCATTCGCTCGAGTCTAGCAAAGAAAAGAATTTTACTTTTGGCTTCTCTGCTCTCATAGGAAGCCCATCCCAGTTCTCCCTCAAT
This sequence comes from Galendromus occidentalis, assembly GCF_000255335.2. Taxonomy (NCBI): domain Eukaryota; kingdom Metazoa; phylum Arthropoda; class Arachnida; order Mesostigmata; family Phytoseiidae; genus Galendromus; species Galendromus occidentalis. The sequence continues at coordinate 73,897 of NW_003805393.1, read as the reverse complement.
AAACTCATAGGCTATATTGAAGGTGGGTTGCCCTAGAGCCCATTTGCCTGCTTCCCTCTGCGATGTTTCCAACCTCTTGCGCGTATCCGCAGATGCTATCAGTACCGAGTTGCATTAGGTTAGCGCAGGCACACATGTCGCTTTCCATTGTATCTTAGTCACCTCAAACCTGTTGAACTTCCATAGCGACTCGGCGTACATTTGCCTGAGCGCTTTCGTGGATTTCTCTTTCCACACTTTCTCCTGCTCACTTAGGTAGTTCCGGTTGTTGCAAAGCGTGATGCCAAGATACTTGTATGATTTGGCTGTGGGGATCACAAGCCCCTGGATGCTGAGCTCCGGGCTCACCCCACTGCCGGACAGGTTAAAGTCTAATACAGCAGATTTTTCGGGTTAAAGACCAGTCTTAACTCGTTTCCCACTTCTGTGGTGATCTGCAGCAACTGTTTCATTTCAGACCAGGAGTGTGCTAGCAGAAGGAGATCATCTGCGTATAGCACCCCTGGGATTACTCTCACTCTACTTTCTTTATTCTCGAAGATGTTTTTCGAGGTCCTCATCTTCACTCCCCGGCCCGATTCTACAAGCCTTCTCTCCAATCTTGAGATGTACAGCATGAACAGGGTGGGTGACAGGGCACACCCTTGTCTCAGACCCTGCTCTAGCTACAACCCGTCTTGATCTTTTCGATCCTGTGATTAGGACAGCACTATTGTTGCTGATGATGAGCTTAAGCAAGCAAATAAGGTTGTGAGACATTCCGCATTCGCTTAGAATTTCCCAGAGTTTTGCTCTGTCCACCTTATCGTATGCTTTTGTGCAGTCTAGGAAGGTGGCTTTCAAACCCCTCTTCTCTGCTCTCGTCATTTCTATGATTGAGGTGACAATGAACATACAGTCGTCTCCCCTTCTATCTCTCCGATACCCATTGTGCATCTCACCGAGGATCCCATGACCTTCTATCCAGTCATGTATTTTCCGGTTAATAACCCGAGCGAAAACTCGGTAGAGCACCGCCGTGATCGTGATCGGCCGGTAGGTGGATAGCAATCCTCTGGTAGAGTCCTTCTTCTCCAGTGCTACCACCCTGCCTTCACTCCATTCCATGGGGATGTCTTCATCCCCTCTTATTATTCTTGTGAAGATTTGTGCGAGGCATATTTGCCCCTCTTCACCTAGCTTCTTAATGACTTCTCCTGTGATCTGATCTGGACCTGCAGCCGTATCGCTTGCAACCTTTTGTAGTGCCATGCTTACATCTGATACACTTATCTCAAAATCCGTGATCGGCTCCGCCAGTCTGCTCGCCTCTCTGGAGCATCCTCTCTCAGCCCCCTCACCTATTTCGTCTCCGCCTAGGAGCTCTTCCAGAGTCTCCGTGAGATGATCCGTGATCCCATCGTCTGCTACAACTTCTCCCTCTTCTGTTTTTGTATTGTTAGCTCTCTCCTAGGTCTGTCGTCACTTTTTTTTACATTATGACCAGAAGCGCTTGGCTCTCTGATTCCTAGGACACCTGGTGATGTGGTTGTACATCTTCTTGTCCTTGTCCGCAGTCTCTCTAGCAATTCGTTCGTTGACATCGCTCACTGCTTTTCTGTATCTCTGGCTGATCTCCTCCAAATCAGCCTCTTTACACTTCCTTGCTCGCCTGAGCTCTCGACTGATTCCCTTCCGGATGGTGTCTAGCCTCCTTATCTCTACCGACCATTCGGGATATTTTTGATTTATCTTGACTTTCTCTGAGGAGATTCTAGAGTGTTCCTTGATGAGCTCTACAAGGTCTCTGTTTTCAACCTTTTCACCTCTCTCCTGTCGATCTCCCAATGCCTGTCTGGTGAGCTCAGCGATGTTGCTCTTGTTGGTTTTGACCACAAACTTCTTCCCCTTCACTGGGGCTGACACACCGGGGAGCGCTATTTCTAAGTTGATCATGTTGTGATCGGAAAGTTCTTTGCTCCTGATCCTAGTCTCATCGATCCTCATGCTTCGGATATATTCCCGAGCTCTGTCGCTGCACAGTACATAGTCAAGTACTGCTTGGCCCCTAGTGTGGCTTCCCTCACACATCTCGACCATATTCATGATGTGAAGCTGATTCTGCTCCACGAAGTCCAATAAAAGGTCTCCCCTGACATTCTGCGCACCAGCCCATTGCGCTAGGTGAGCGTTCATATCTCCTCCAATCAGTATGAGTGAATTCTGTTTCCACCGTTTTCTGAGTATTTCCCCTATCTCTCTGAATAGACGATTATTATTCTCAAAATTCTCATGAGCTACATATACACTGATTATTATTAAATCGTGTTTGAGAACCTTCATCCCGATTGCAATGAAGTCCTTGCCTTTCTCCGACCATTCCTCATCTCCGAGGCTCTCGGGGACCAGAATCCCAGTGCCCGCCTTGGCGTGTCTTCCCGAGCGCCCTGTTCTGTTAGAGCCCACAAACCGGTAGCCCTTGATTGTCGGAGGTGTCTCCCCATTCATCAACCATGTTTCACAGGGGAGAATTATCCCTTCCTCCGTGTTATCGAACGCATTCATCATCAGTTTCGTCCATTTGCTCTTCGTCCTGCCCCCAGCTAGATTGAAAACACAGATACTTAGGGAGTTGATCTTACATTAGCCTTTTTATTTTTTGTGCCTCTGTACCTCAACCTTTTTGGTCCGTCAATCTGAGCTTTCTTTCGCTCTGGTCGGCAGGACTCCTTATCCTATCTATAGCCCGGCTCAGACCACTCGGGCTTCGGGTAGGGTTTTCCTCTACCCCTCAGGTTACCCCTCTGTGGATAGGGGGCCGGTGCGTTTCCGCGGGAGACATCGCCTCTCCGCCCCGCACCTCTCTGCCCTCGGCCGCCGCGACCGCGTGCAACCGGAGCGCTTGTAGCTCCCCTAGTCCACTTATACTGGTGGCCAGAACTTCGCGCCTGAGGCTGAGAGAAGCTCGGCCCCGGCATGCTCTCTCGTACCTGTCTTTCGGTACCGGCCTCCTTTTTTTTGCGTCAGAGTCAATCTTTTGAACTCTGTCCGCATTTTGGTCATCTCTTCCTCGGGGTATTCCACCAGTTCGAGATACCACTCTATTATGGCCTCCGCCACCTTTTCTTCGCCAACGACCGTGAGGATCGGCTGCCTCTTATGGCTAGCCTGTGCTACCCCACACTGTGTCTATTGGTTGGCACCGATGTGCCACATATTGAGGATGCGGATCTTGCCGCTCTTGATCTCCTTCGCCCACTCGCACATTTTGTTGTTGATGTCCTCGGCTACATGCCTGAGGGCGTCAACAGGAGGGGTAACTAGAGTCGCCCAGGATACAGTTCGTACCCCCGGCTCCTCCGAGATCTCACCAATGGCTCTTTGAAGAGCACAAACCACTTCATCTGTTTCTGTGGGTCTGAATTTGGCGCTTAGCAAGTCGCCTAGCCCTACAAACCAGAGAATGTCTTTCATCTCTGTTTGCTCTCTCTTGCTCAAAACCAATTTCGTTTTGGCTACGTGCTCTTCAATTGTTTTGGGGTTGTTCCCCTGTTTGATCATGACACCCCGTTTGTATATCACTTTTAGTGCATGCGGGGCGTCCATAACATCCGATAGCGGTTCGTCGCCTGCTATCAGTACCATGCTCGTCGGCTCCAACTCTTGCTCTCTGGCCTCAGTTTCCATATGTTCGGGACCGCCCAGCCTTCTCCTGTTCTAGGTACTCGCGATATTTTTTGTTTGTTTCATTGAGCGAGCTGTTCAATTCGATCAGCTGCACTTGCATCGCGATGATTTTATCTTTCGCCTCTCGCAGTTCTGCTGAGAGGGAGTCGTTCGCTTTTTTAAGGCTGATGTTTTCTTTTTGCATCAGGCCATAATTTTCGCATCGCTTGCAATTTCTCACAAGCATGCAGGCGGTGCATGGGACCTGTGTATTGGCCTCCAATGCTTGTACAGCCGGCATGCATTCAGCACATGTCTTTATTTGTGCCATTTTTTGTTTTTTTTTGGCTTGTTAAGAGCCCAACTAACCTATTATTCTTACCTACGTCGATTCACCTTGACTCACAGCGAAAAAACTCTTTTTTCCGCAAAAACTCGGGAGCTCGCACTAAACACGTGTTATTGTTTTCGCTAGATAGCTTCTGAGGGTGGCTTCGGAATCATTCGAGACGCCACACGTGACGGTGAGATGGAGGAGTTAAGCAAGAGGGTGACTCGGGCGGGGAAGCGGTGAGAGCTATCCGACACCCTGGTGGAACTGGTTGGAGTCCAAAACGCTCCGATTTCCTTTTCTTCCAAGACCACCGCTCGGATCCGCCAAATATGGGAAACTTTCTGGTGATAGAAATATACACAACATCCGCTGAGAAGTGTGCCCGCGATAGTGTTATTCCGCTTCCGGTACAACTTACATCGTTTGATGATAACATTCCCTAAAAAGGTTGAGGCATTCCGCCCGATTATCCCGCAGTCCACCACGACCGGGCGGATGGGTTTCCCGGCGGAGAACGGAGGCGAAGCACCCTCGTAGGTCTTTCCTGCGACTTCCGGTCGTTCTTCTCCCTAACTGCTTCTCGGCCTTCAGCTAACTCAAGGATCCGACTCTCGTCGCTTTCGACTCTCTGACCTGGCGTCGCAACTCTGTGTACTGGCTCCTCGTCGGACTTCTTTTGAATCACTATCGGAATCGGGTGAAGAACTCTCGGAAGTGATTGAGGCGTCATTCCGCGGCTGAGCGGGAACATTCGGCAAAGTTTCGGTCGACGGCTTGAACTGCTCTCTCGCGAAGAGGTCTTTCCACTTCAGATTGATGCTCCGGAAACGGCCATCGGTTCCCATTTCCATATATCATGCACCGGCTGGCAACCTACCTAATGGTCGCGCGCTCTCATGATTCGTTTCGCACGTTCACCGCAGTCAGAGGAAATATTCTCGCCATCTCTGAATAGATACTAAGAATTCCTAACCTCTTCAAGTCCAACACTAACCGCTCTCTCCCTTCAGGTAAAGAGCCTGAGGTTTTCTTCAGTCGGTATTATTTACATGAGCCGCACTCCACTGAGCTTCCCACTCTTCTGGGTGGCGCCTCAATGCATTTTTTCCCAGGGCTCTTCTACCTTTTCTTCCTATTTTCTCCTCCCCCCCTCTTTCTCGCACTTGCAGTTCCTTTTGAGGAATATGGGGTCACCACTTTGCGAGCAGCTTCGCCGAAAAAAAATGTCTCTGCTCCGAGGAGCCGACTCATTCTGGGGATTCGCGTCTAATTGCCTCATCCCCACGACAGGCGAGAGAGTCCCAGGGTACTAGGAAGAGTTCATCCTGAAGCTTCTCACTACCCTGCTAGAAAACATCTCCGAGCTCGGTGGCTCGGTGATGCGGTGCGGGCGCTACAATTATTATTGATTAAGATGCCTCCTTGCTGATCGTGCATTGCGATTATCTCATGGGGCTCGGACCGAGATCGACGTGAGAAAATACTCCCCCGTCTTTCCCGGCGAAGGAACTAACGTGATCGTCCACGGGCCAAAAACCCGCCGCCCATTACTAATCACTCCGTGACCATCGAAAGATGATTTATTTCCGGCAACGAATTTCGACGGACATTTGCGCACGGGAGTAGCGCCTACATCCAGCGCACGTCATTGGATGCGGTTTCTATGTATGCTGACAACACGTTCTAAACAAATGGTGGATTGAATGGCCGTGCGACCCTCGCTCGATCTGGAGAGGCCTGCGTTAAGCGTGCAGCCGCACTCGCTCTGGATGATCAGAAACGTTCCGGCGTAGCTCGGAAACCAGAATGAAATCTCTTTTGTGGTGTTTTTCCGTTGCACTCGTGAAAATAGGTTTCACGTCCGCCTTCCATATCTTTCAAGGTGGGTTTCAAAACGACGCTTTTGTTTCAGACGCTCTTACTCGTTCGCGTCTTCCTAATCTGTGGGAGTGGGTTGATCTTGCAATGAGCGAACCCGATCGAGCTCCCTGTCACACGACGATCGGACCCGTCTCGGGAAGCTGCCAGGAGCGTTTCCATCTCAGACCTTATGTACGTCAACTTGGAGCAGACTCCGAGGAATGCTCGCTGCGGACTCGAAAAATTCCTCAACGACGACCGAACATTATGGTGAAACTCTCGTACGAATCCTTTCGCGCCTCATCGATGCGAGCCTTCTTCAAAGTCGAGCCCGAAAGCGTATATGTAGAGGGCAACGCTTGAGGCCGATCCATCGTTCGACAATCATAATGCGGCGAAATAATCGAGCCTGCCGGATATTTCCTCTGCGAAATCTTCAGCCGGAAATCCGAACGGAAACTCATCCTGGTTCCCTTAGGGAGGAAACGTGACAGGCAAGGTGTTTGAAGCTTCACCGACAGCCTTGATCCGATTTCGATTCTCTGGGCGCTGTAAAATTGATTTCGGTTGTCAAATGTTCAGGATTCCAGGAGAAACGACTGTGGCCCGACCTACCGCAACTCTCAGTTATAAGCTCTTCCAACTTCCTGGTCGTTGTGGTGCCCGAGAAACATTTTCCACGAGGTTGAGTCCGGCAGGAGCTCCGCCGCTTTCAATCTCAATTCCCCAGACCGTCTCTCAGAGCGCCTGATCTCTTTGAAAGCAATTTCATCTAACGAGCCCATGTTTTGGATGGGAGCGAATTAAGGTGGTCTCGCTTCCAGTCGACGCGCATCAATCGAGGACACTATGCTGTGAGGTTGGACGGCAATTAGCCGAAAACAACAACAATTGCAACTCCGCGACCTTGAGAGGGCCGGGATTCGAGGTCAAATCACCCGAGAATTGCGATGGCTACATGAGAAGATGCTGCCGCAAAAGAATGAGAGAGAAGGAATGTGATGTCGGGAGACTCACAGCACTCTCGAATGGAACTTGTCAAGATCTACGATCGCCAAAAGCCGAGGTGAGTGCTGAATCGACGGCTCGCAGCGCCGGCGATGGTGGAGTTCCGTCGCGGCCGTCGCATGCAGAGGATTCAGCTTCTGGATCGTATCCAGAGAGACGCGGCTAATTCTTGTTGTTCCGGGCGATCGATGAAGAAAAATAATCGATATCGGACGAGAAGCCCGCTCCTTAACCGATCACTGTCTTATTTCTCTCTTGAGGAGCGAGAGACGCCTGATTTTGTTTAGATACCTGGGTTCAGACGTCAGGGTTATCACGAATGTTTACCCGAAAGTCTAGATGTGTTTACCACCCAGCATGAGTGCGCTCTTCGCGGAAGACATTACCAATATCTGTTCGCCACCGGGGCTTGCATTCGCTCCCAGGCACAGTTATTACACTCCGAGGGCCTCATCAACACTTTCGGACTCGGATCATGTCCCTCACTGGGGACTGTGTGGATATGACTTACTCCGAACCGCGATACATCTCTAGAATTGGAGGGGAGGCTCAATCGTATTCAATGCTGGCCCTCGTGACTCCTGGACCTGTGGACTGACCTTGAATTCGATGATCTCGACAATAATTACCTCGAGGAGGATTCCTGTCTTCGCTCTGATAGATCCAGGCATACCAAGCCCGCCTCTCGGCTGGACCCATACGGGCTGACAGCGCTGAGGAAATAGGGGCGAATGGGTCGCCGCTCCATCACCTGACACGCGCTGGACTTTCTCGAAACTCGTGGTCGCATGCTCAACGATTAATTTCCACTGATTCCAGGAATGCTGTGACGCCTGCAGGGCGGGAATCTCGTCCACAACATGTACTGCCGCGTGGCTTGACGATGATCCCATGCTCTCGAAAGTATTCGGATCGTGTTGTGCGCACGCGAGTCTCGATGGGATGGCTCGGAATCGGTCGGTCGTGGACAGACTCAGGACCCAGCGCTCGCAACCCACGGTATCGGAATGTCCTCGTGGCTTCGACTTCGATCAAGAATCCTCCTCCTGCAAAGGTACACTGTCAGCGTACAAGCCTACAGACATCCGCGAATGCATTGGACCGATATCTGAGAGAAATCTGAGATGGGCTTCGTTCTTGATCGGAATCCCAGAACTTAAGCTTCATGAACTTCCTCAGATATCGACGAGTGCCTCTCGGGAAGGAACATCTGTCCAGAAGGATCTCTGTGCATCAACAAAGCTGGCGGTTTCGACTGTGCGAAAATGCCATTGCTACCAGAAATCGATCCCAAGTGCCGGCCAGGGTTCGCGTACAACCGTCACGTACGGGAATGCATAGGTCAGGGAATGCCGGCATCCATAGATGGAAAAGTTACTTTTAGCACAGGCAGGTGACATCGGGAAGAAAATTATATCGATCGACGCTGATAAATTACATATCTGCAGACGTGGACGAGTGTAGAGTCGATGTGAACAGCTGTAAGCCGGGTCAAGTTTGCATGAATCTGCCGGGAAGTTTTTCGTGTAAGCCTACGACGAGCTCGGATTGCGCTGACGGATACGTTTTCAAAACTGGGACCGGCTGCGTGGGTAAGCAGTAGCGTTTCGCTGTCAGTCGAGAAATCGCACGATGTTGAATTTCGGACCGGGGGTGTGTTCTCGATCGCAGGGGAAGAACACTTATCGGCTTCATCTAAGTTTTGCTTTCCAAAAATTGCTCCCCGTTCGGATGAACTCTAGACCTCGACGACTGCGCTTCTGCGAATGCCTGTTCCATGGAAGAGCATTGTGTCAACTTCGGTGGTCACTACATGTGCGTCCCAAGCTGCGGAGCCGGGTTCCAACTCGACCCCTTGAAGGTTGAGTGCGTCGGTGAGCACAACGATTATTTCTCCAAGCCTCGACCGAATTTATGCGACGGGAATTTCGCTCCCACAAATAGCTTGTCTAAGGGGTCTGTGTTCCTTCAAGACATCGATGAATGCTCGGCGAACACGCACAATTGTTCGGGAAGACAAGACTGCGTTAATACTGCCGGATCCTTCAGCTGCAAAGAATCGAATCTCGTGGAAACGTGTCGGTACGGCTTCCGACGAAACGCCGAGGGAGATTGCAAGGGTCTGTATACGAATACAGCTCGTTCAGGAAAATCGAGTTCCGAATAGCGGGAATCGACTCGGGGAAGGAAAGATGTTCCCGAGAGACATGCTGAGTGCTAATCACCCATAACTAGAGCTTTGATGAAACTGGACATTTCGATAGTACAAGCCGGACTTTCCGGACTCCTTCGGAAAGTCTAAACTGAGACTTTATTGATTTCCGCGGTGCCGTAAGAAACTTCTGACCATGATGTAGCATGAACCTGAGCCCGGAGCCCTGAGCCTCGGATATTATAGTCTGAATATTTGTTTTGAGCCTGCGTCTAGAATCGGGATGTCCGGTTTCATCGAAGCTCTACTGATAACCCATGTGAATCTCTGGAGCAGACATCGACGAATGCGCGTCACGGACTCACAACTGCTCAGCATCGCAGAAGTGCATCAATCTCGAGGGCAGCTTCCTTTGCATGGAACAATGTCGCCAAGGCTTCGCCCTAAATGCCGCGGGTCACTGCGAAGATATCGACGAGTGTAAAACAACGTCCCCTTGCCGAGGAGCACTGGAAAGGTGTCGAAACACTGTCGGGAGTTTCGTTTGCGATTGCGAGACAGGTTTCGAAAGAGTCGGCTCCGTTTGCAGGGGTGAGTCTTCCAATCATGTGAGGAATGCTGCTCCTTATCTTTATCCTCGTCGTGAATTCCGTCTGATATGATTAATGGGTTTTCGATACGTGCTCGACGGATGATTTTCACTTCAAAGATATCGATGAGTGCAAGCGCTTCCGGAATCCCTGCGGACAGCATGCCTTGTGCTCGAACACTCTCGGATCGTTCAGTTGTTACGTGTACTGCGGAGACGGGTACAATCAGGTCAACGGAAGCTGCATCGGTGAGTTTATCTGTTGAAGAGCTTCTCGATTCAAGAATCGAGAAATAATCCTCATCGTATTCTCTCCGAAGACAAAAACGAGTGCGAAGAGTTCGACCGGCCTCCTTGCCTCCACGGCCAACGATGTGTGAATCTACCGGGCACCTACAAGTGCGAGGATGAGGACTGCGAGGCCTTGGGTAAAGTCCGCGCCGCGGACGGCAGCTGTATGATCAGGCGGACCTGTTTACGAGGATACCGTCATGATCTTGGGACAGACAAATGTGTCGGTAAGTCCTCGGTCGATGCAGCTGAACCTAAATAACCAGACGATGAGCATGACGAGCTCGATTACGCTGATGTATCGATACGAGTTTCTGATACGTGGACGACACCTCTAGATCAAGACGAGTGTACCGAACTGGATCTTCCCGCGTGTCCGCGGAGCAGCTACTGCGTGAACACCCCCGGCAGTTTCAAGTGCGTTCCGAACCTCGTGACATGTCCGATTGGCCTTCAAAGAAGTCTTGATGGAACGCAGTGCGAGGATGTCGACGAATGTTCCCAAGGTAGAGTTCGAATTGAGTGATCTTGAGCAATTCGAAAAACCATCGAGCTCACCGATGTGAGATCGATCTGAACTTGATCTGGTTCTGCACTACATCTCTGACAGACTTGCACAACTGTGATTTGGAGAAAGAAGTTTGCGTCGACCGACTCGGGACTTTCGATTGCATATGCAAGCAGGGTTTCGAGAGAGATGCATCAGGAATATGCGTGACGAGAGGCACCGGCGCTTGCGGTCGGGGTTTCCGTCGGTCTGTACTCGACGGACGATGTCAAGGTGATGGAGATTCCACGTTTTACGCATTCATTTCAACGCGTAGTCGGGCCACAAATGCAAGCTGCTTTTTTCACAGTCTTGTATGAATTTTTAGATATCAATGAGTGCGAAGATCCCGGAGCTTGTGCGCATGAATGCGAGAATACGATCGGATCCTTCGAATGCAAATGCAGGGCGGGCTTCGAGCCCGATAAAAACGACCGGACTAAGTGCACAGGTGGGTTTCCGTTTCCGGATATGGAAGTCAGGCTGCATTCAGGTATAAGCGAAGAACGATCCGCGGAACCCAATTAAACAGAACAGAAGGGAGAAATTACTCCGAAACAGAATGTTTGTGAATGAGTGATCACAAAGTGGCTGACACCACCAATATAGTGCGGCCCGGAATCTGAGACTCTACGGAAGTTGTCTCATCAACAAAAAAAAAAATATTATCGGGGACATGTACAATTTTTCCAGACATAAATGAATGTGAAGTCGATGCACTTTGCAAGGGCGTGTGCGTGAACACACACGGCTCCTTCAACTGCAGCTGTCCCGCAGGTAATGCTGTCAAGCATTCGATCAGGATGATTTCCCCTACTGCTCGAAAGGGCGAACGCTCGGTGTCTTTTGACCGACCGTAATTTTTGGCCGTAGGATACGAGACGAAAGCTGATACATGTGTGGACGTTGATGAATGCGTTATCCCCTCGGAGAATAATTGCACGAAGCCCGACACGTGCCTCAACATCGGCGGTGGTTTCCGATGCATATCCCATGGATGTCCGCCGAACTATACCGAAGACGGGGCCGATGCGATGTGAGTCTCTCGATGACAAGATCGAAATTTCTTTCTGCCGAATTTCTGTTCTTCTCCCTCGACTGCATCGAATATTCGCGAGAGACAGGGATAGACACCACAAATCTCGGGATTCGAGAGATCGTCATGTTTTTTCATATCTGCAGGCGCTGTATGCGAAAAGAGCCTTGTCCCAATCCATCCGAATGCTCGCTCCAACCAGACTTGATTGTCTTCAACCACACACCGTTGAGTCAAACTTCCTCGCGAAGGCCGGTCACGGTCCGCATTAGCGGACAGCGCGATGCCCACGTAGAGTTTTCTCTGCAGGTCCGGGACGTCATCCTCCACCAGAAGGGTCTCACAAAAGCCACACAGGACAATTTTACTTTAAGGTCGCGACGAACATCGGCTAGGGTGAGTAGACAAAATTAGGTTTACGAAAAGGGGTCTCTTGTGTTCCTCAAGATGGAGATACCATCTTTCATTGTTCGGACTGTGGGATACTAAAGTGTGGCCTCACGCAGGTATACGTTCGTAAGCGAATACACGGACCGCAAGATGTCCACATGGTATTGACGGCAAAGCTCTTCTCACGTCAGAACGGGTCCTCGACGGACATCAGGATTTCCAAAATTGTGGAATGGAGAATCGTGTTATACGTGCCCGCTTTCAATCTTTAAGCTCCCCGCGGGCTCTCAGGGAATGTATGCGCTGAGTTATCTCAGACCCGCTCCCAGGACTCGGTCAGCTTCCGAGGGCGTCGTCCGTACCGGATGATTTTAAAATAGTCTTGTAAATATTTTCAAGCAAAAATATCGTCACTCGATCAATCCTCTATTCATAAAGCAAAGGAGACCCTCAAGAGAATACTCCCATGCTATGTGAACGCGCGTTCGGCGTGGCTTTCTCAGAACAGAGTGCGAAGGCCGGTTTCGATTTCTTGTCAGTGCATGTGATCCATGCCAATAAATTAAACTCCAACTTCCGAATGGCATTTTATTCTTGAATCGAGCTTTCGTGGCGACACTTTCCGAGAAGATTGCGAGCCTCGATTCCGGTCGGGACTGATATGGAATGCATAGTGAAGCGGCACGAATCGTCTCATCCGCGAATCAATACTTTATGAGAGACTCGACTCGATAACCTGCGTCTTCGACGGTTTTTCTCCCCGAGAGAGCGGAGATTTCCATCACGAGGAACGCGCATCCCACCTGAAATGAGACGAAGGGAGATCATCGACGGGCTGCGTCAGCTTTTCTGGCATCGGTTCCGCTCTAGCTCGAAACATGATCACCCGGAGAGGTCAGCGGAGGAAACGGATCCCAGTCAGCTGATCGCTCGATTGGAACAATGCTCTATTGTATCATATGGAGGCAGCAGCAGCATTCGGTGGGAACACCGTAAAATTGTTTATCGCCAACAGAGGTAAGCATAGCAGAGACCACAGCGTTCCCTGCCGGAAAGCGCATCAGCAACGATATCTCTATCGGAACTCGGTGATTCCATGATGTGACACGGATCGCCGTTCGCGCAAATCCATTGGGGAGTCTTCCTGTCGCTTTTCTCTCGGACAGACTCCTTGAGATCCTGATTCAGGACCTCCGAATCGAGAGGTCATGGCTTCCCAGGAAGCGGAGCACCATTGCTCGAGTCCACTGCGAGCGATCGATTTCCCCGGTCCTAGATAACATTCAAATCCGAAATCAGAGATTGGTGAAACATGATGGATTTTCTCCCGTATCCCTCGCTGAACCAGTACCGATCCGATATGGTACTGCGCAAGCTCTCATGTCGGAATATGGTACAATGTGGTGCGCGACATTTGTGATCGTGCCTGCGACCCTCTCCCCTTGTTCAGGTGGCGACCCGCACAGTCGCACACGTTCTGTTTGGAAGCGTCGCGAATTCGAATCCCAATGCGGAACATTTTGATCTTATTTCTCCCCGTTGCTCTTCAGCCGATGAAGGTGAGTTGCTGTTCAATCGCGCTGCCCTGACAGTATCGCCCTTAAGAACTGTCTCCGTCCGCCGATAGCTCTCCACCCTGAAAACCGCTCCCACTCGCCTACATGTTGTCATTTGGATTCGCGGGAAGCCCTAGCGAGACCTGGGTCTCCAGCAAGCGCTTCGAATGAACGGGACGCTCTATATTCGGCCGTATAAGTATTAGTTTTGGATATGGGCTCGCTCCAACAGTCTTTTCCGGGAGTCGAGCCGGGACTTGTGACTCCGCGACATGGTTGCTGGCCGAGCCCGCGAGGGTGCCGGTGAAATGATTGCTGATAGCAGATGGTGATATCTTCATCTCCAGTGCCTCGACCCGATTCCGGAGTAGTCATGCTTCTCGCGAACAGTGATTGCGAGGTCGGTGCTCTATATCAGAATCGAATACATCGAAGGCGAATGTGATGATTTAATAGGATTGACTCAACAGCGTAGGAGTCGCAGCGATCGTACCGAGAGAATCGGAGAGTTGGCGATCGTGGAATCCCATGGCAATCAACTACTCCCGATCGAAGCAGAGAGAGTCTATCCGATATACACAGATCCGAAGAATTCCATGCTTCGATTTTAAGCTTAGCGAACGGATCGCTTGGATTAGCCAAGTACGAGCTCTGGTTCAAGTGTAAATGTTCAAGTCATCTTCCTGATTCTCTCCGCGCGACATCGACACTGCGGAGAGTCTGATTCTCCCGCATGAAATCTCTCCAGTCTCTCCGGCTTCTTCAAGCTTGCAGCGAACGATCTCAGACTCTCGTTCCAACAGCGACAACGATGATGGAAGCGCGTGTTGTTTTAGCGGCGTTTGATGTTCGAGCTCAGTTGTTAGCATCGACTCAGACTGCGAATTTTCCAGAGTCGCCACTAGATGGACGAGCGAGTGGCCCCCTGCTCAGAGGAGCATTGAAAATATCCCGAGGGCCAAGAGCATGGAGGAGAGCACCAGCCAGCCAGCAGAATTCATCCAGATGAGAGAACTCGCTGAAGGAGACGGAGCGAGCAGCAACGCGGCAGGGTCCGATGCGAGGGCGGCGTCGGCCGACTCTCCATTGGAGCTGCGGAGAAACTCACAGCAAGGAACCGCAAACGGTTTCCAATGCAACCCAATGTCGGATAGAATGGTGTGCACAATTCTGATTGCCTTCTTCATCGGTATCCTAGTAGTTTCCTTCCTGGTTCTGGCCCTCACTGACTGGACGGCAAAACGGAAGCCCGCGACTCAGTCTCACCTGGCGGAGTTCTTCGCTCCAAAGTGACGAAACATGTAAGATATTTTATGCACTGACGAATGACGTGAAGAACCGGTTTCGTTGATCGGAATGATACGCTAAGATGTAAATTAAGAACCCCTCTGTTAAAGAATGAATGAATACATAGAGGGACCCGAGTTTTCCGTCTCATTCCGGCTGGAAGTGGCGCGTATCACAATGCTGCAACAGGACTTGAGCAGCGTTGATCCCAAATCAGGTTGGTCGTCCTCATCAGCGATGTCGATTCTATGCCACACCGCCTTTACAATTCGCTCCCAGCGGCCTTCATCGGAAGCGACGTCAAACAGTCGCGACTGTTGTCATCGCTCGGAGTCGGGTCAACCTCTCGCCGAGTCGAGCCAAATCGTGACTCTCCGCGATATCCTCCTCCCGCGACCAGAGCCGTGCCAGCATCCGATCTCCGACGATCGGCATGCTCAGCGAGATAATTTTCCCGTAGATGGTAGTCGAAAGTCGCAACCCAGAATGATACGGTTTCAAGAGTCCTACCTTTGCTCCGCACTCTGTCAGCAGGTCGCAGGCAGCTTTCAGGGTCCCACCTGTAGCTAACAGATCATCCAAGATCACGTAGGTTCCTCCCTTCTGAATTGATTCTACTTGAACCTCGAGATGATCCTGCAAGCCGAAGGATCCGTGAGAAAATCTCTGATCCACGAGCGATGATTCGTGTATTCAGACTGCGAATGAGGAACATGCCGTACCTTTCCGTATTCTTTCTCAAAACTTGCTTGTTTCACTTCACCGGGGAGTTTGCCTGGTTTCCTCACAGGAATGAAGGGCAGATCGAGTTTGAGAGCCAGAGGACATGCCAACATGAATCCTCGGGATTCGACTCCTACAAGACCGCAGCAGTTGGGCACTTCCGCCCGGATCCGATGCGCCAAGTCGTCGATCAGGGCATGGTAAGCCCTCGGGTCCCGGAACACAGGCAGAACATCCCTGAAATGAAATAGCGCTTAACGGAACACATCGTCGCAGCGCCGTCGCGTGTTGTCGACGATGACACCCAACCTACGCTCCGCTGATTCCACTGACACCCGAGTGCTCAGAATTTTCGTGCTTCCGCTCGTCCATGGACCGGGGCCTCAGCGGAGTAGAACCGAGCCCTCCTGCAGGTCGCTGATGGCATCGAGTGCTCTACGAAGAGAACTTCACGAAGTCCAACTCATGGAACTTCGCGGGCGGGGATCGGGGAGTTCCGCTGAGGGCGTCATCACCTCCCTCTATCATTCCCTAGGATGGAGCCGGTGATTTGGACTGCAGAATATTCAGCTCACTTGAATAGAACGCCTTTCTTGGGGAAGTCCGGATGCGACGTAATCAGATCTTCCACTCGATTCATGCTCCCGATGGATCCGGAGGCGGCTCACTGTATTCGAATTGATCGTTCGAAATCTAGATAACGGGTCGCGTCGGCCTCTATTGTCCTTGCTTTGGCCGAAATGCGAGAGCTGTCTGCTCCAAGGAGCAAAGTTCTCGCTGACACTATCGTTTCATGAATGCAAAATTTTTTCCCCTCCACTCCTGCACGGCAATGGTCTGTCCGGGCAGGGAGGAGGCATGGAATCAGGAGGCTGGCAGAATTTCTTCAAGTTCTGAGCTAGAAATAGAGCGTCTGGAGCGAGTAGGAGTTCGCCCTGCGCTGTTGGCGCGTCTGAACAGTCACAGACGAGTGCAGCGCCACCTGGTCCGGCGATCAGCTGTGCTGTGTGGAGGGTCACCGAGCCGGCAACGGAAGAGGGAAACACGAACGAATTCTCTCCACAGTTACGTGTCCCATTTCTCTGAGTCCATCTCGGAAAGAATGGCTTCCCTACTCGTACGAGCACCGGCAGCTCTGCGCTCCGGAATCCAAAAAATGTCTCTACGAGCTGCTTCGACAGACTTCAAGACGCTCAAAGTGAGTAGCGAATAGCCGACATGAGACAACACCGACAACTGCATCCCGGTTCCGGTATGCCTCGGAGGACCTGTCAAGCCAATCGAAAACAGCGTCGAATCTTGCTCGATGAGACAAACCCGAGGAAATCGAAAAGGGATACGTTCCGTCCGCTTAACGCATGATTTCTGCTCGAGGGCCGATTCTAGGCTTCGGTAGGGGAAATATCCTCTTTGTTCAGAGACTTACCCCCTCGCTCCCGTTCGGTGCCATTAGGTCCGGTAGTGACGGTAGAGAGATCTCCGGATCCAACTCGGAATTAGGCGAAACATGCGGAATGGAAGCTCATGACATACCGAGAAACTGTCATTCCCGAGCGCCTTGCTCCGACTTCTCGGAAACCGTGGCAGGGAAAGTCATTGGCGAGAGTGCTTCGGCGCAGAATTACCCGGGAACAGTCATCAGTGCTACAGGCCCGATGGATCGCTCAGGATAACTTGCCGGACCTTAGGCGATAACTCTGGGGGGAGTCTGCTGAACATAAAGGGAAATGAACCGGAATCTCTTGGCAGGTCCATAAACCCGCACCTTTCGTGTACAATGTGGAGCTGAATCGTCCGGACAAGCGGAATGCGATGAATGGTGCGATGTGGGACGAAATTCCGAGATGCTTCACCGAAATAAGTCAGGATCCCGACTGCAGGTAATCAAGGGAATAGTACATGCAATTCTCGCTGCCCGAATTGACAGTACCCATATTAGATAAAATGAATCACTACGGGATCTGTCTTGCAGAGTTGTCGTTTTATCCGGAGCCGGCGCTATGTTTACAGCCGGCTTGGATCTCGCTGAGCAAGCAGGTGAGCTACCGCGAAGCAATCATTCCTATCAGAAAGCTTGCCTCCAGGTCTTTAATTTCGAGTGCAGATACTGACATTCGATTGCTCTGGGTCAGCCAGCCTCGATCAGTCGACATCGTCATGCTGACGCTTGAAAAAGTCTACTCAATGATTCTTCGGAAATTTCTCTGTTTCTTGTCTCGGATGAGAAACTCTTCCTATATGTTCGAGAATCTAACAAGGGGAGTGCCGAACATGTAACACGCCGATCGGGCTGGAACTTTGGTCATAGAATCCCCACCCCGAGGGAAGTTTAACCCTGGGATATTATCTGCGTATGGCCACTTTAAGGGTGTTTAAAAAATTTTCGAAAATCCGCCCTCAAGCATTGACTCTATGGGAATAATGGAAAATACTATGAACAATGGACGAATATTGGATCTGCCCGAGATATCCGAAGACATAATATGTTTTTGGATCGCCGGATTCAAATTTGGCGCATCTTCATGAGTGGTATCGACTCCCAATTCCTCCGAAACAGCCAAATAACTAGAGCCAAATTTCTACATAAACGGAATGGAGCAATTTATTCTGACGAATTCAGTATACGTGGTAGTCCACGAAAAAGCACTTCACACATAGATTCTGCTTGCAATGTATGCATTTTATGAACGGAATACAAAAATCTGTTTGTAACTTGCACCAAGTTTGGGAAGTTGGGAAGTTGAACAAGGGACTGATGAAGATCTGGTGTCAGGAAATTCTAAAGGAAGTTCTGGATCGCACCCAAGTGGATCGATGTGTGCTTTATCTCGATTCCTGGGGCGGACAGCGAGATCAGAGCTTGTTCCAACTGGACGACGAAGAAATCTGCCTTAAGACACTACCGCCGGGGTCAACACCGCTGATTCAGCCGCTGGACGTTTACTGCTTCCAAATGTAGAAGAATTTCGCGAAGCGAATGACTCGAGCATGTGGCTTGATCGGATGCCGCATCGACCGCCGCGATGATGTCCTTCGACTCCAATCACTCATCTAGAATCATTTTCAGCACCCTGATTTCCGAAGTATGTGGTTGTACGGCTGGTACAAGTCCGGCTTCGATGTGCCGGAGATACCCTTCCTGAGTATCGCCGAGATGTTGTTCTCGGTCTCCGAAGTTTGTTCCGGTGATTCATGTCGCGGAATTCCGTTCATAATATGCATACATTGCAAGCAGAATCTATGTGTGAAGTGCTTCTTCGTGGACTACCACGTACCCTGAATTCGTCAGAATAAATTGCTCCATTCCGTTTATGTAGAAAGGCTCTAATTATTTGGCTGTTTCGAAGGAATTGGGAGTCGATACCACTCATGAAGAAGCGCCAAATTTGAATACGGCGATCCAAAAACATATTATGTCTTCGGATATCTCGGGCAGATCCAATATTCGTCCATTGTTCATAGTATTTTCCATTATTCCCATAGAGTCAATGCTTAAGGGCGGATTTTCGAAAATTTTTTAAACACCCTTAAAGTGGCCATACGCAGATAATATCCTAGGGTTAAACTTCTCTCGGGGTGGGGATTCTATGACCAGAGTTT
Source organism: Galendromus occidentalis (assembly GCF_000255335.2). NCBI lineage: Eukaryota > Metazoa > Arthropoda > Arachnida > Mesostigmata > Phytoseiidae > Galendromus > Galendromus occidentalis. The sequence continues at coordinate 54,879 of NW_003805393.1, read as the reverse complement.
CAGCCCGATCGGCGTCTTACATGTTCGGCACTCCCCTTGTAAGCCGACTCCAATTACATTCACGTCACAATTCCGAAGGTTTTTCGGCAGACTCCAATCGATAGAGCCCCGAGCTTCCGTCTGAATTTCGAGGGCTCTCTTTCCCAATTTCACCCGTCGACAACATATAATATTGGACATATCGGGATATCACGTTGACCTTTTTGATGAAGAATTCGTTATAATTCAGATTATCTCATTATCCACCTCGATCGTTCGCATAATCATTGCTTGTTATCTGATTACACTACGAATGATGATAATAATCGATCATATGCGTGAAGTATAACACATAGGTGCTCAACTCTTGAACATTTGTCTTTTCCAGCTGTTCTAATGAGTTTCAATGACGAGAGTGATCCTTCTCGGAAATTCGTGAAACTCCGCGACATTGTGGCTCGTTATCAGTTCACATTCACAGCAATCGAGAAATGTCCGAAGCCTGTGATTGCGGCGGTTCACAGCGCGTGCATTGGAGCTGGGACGAGCTTGATCACAGCGTGCGATATCAGGTGGGGACACTTATGCCCAGTGAATTTTTGGCGGCCTCGCGGTAGACCTCCCGGAGGAGAAATCTTTTCGTTGTGACTGGAATGTACTCCTCTCTGTGTCAAGAGGAAGATCCTGAATTTCCAGATACTGTTCCGAGGACGCGTGGTTCTCAATTAAAGAGGTCAATGTCGGCATTTGCGCAGACGTTGGTGTACTCCAACGAATTCATCGCGTCGTAGGAAACGGCTCTGTCATCAATGAATGGGCACTGACCGGCAGGAAATTCGATTCGAAAGAAGCTCTACGAGAAGGGCTCGTGTCGCGAGTATTGAAGGATAGAGACGAGCTCATGAAAGCGTCATTGGACATGGCGAAGCTGATCGCGTCTCAGAGTCCAGTCGCTGTTCAGGGCACAAAGGTGAATTTTCAGTTGCACGAGTTTCGAAAGCGCAGATTTTCTGCTTTGTGTTCTCCTTCTTCTATTTCAATAGCTGATTAATCATCGCGGAGGATAAGGAAAGCTTTCATCCGCAGGTGAACTTGGCATATTCTCGCAGCCATTCTGTGGACGAATCGTTAGACTATCAAGCCATTTGGAATGCTTGCAATCTACAAACAGAAGATCTCACGACAGCGGCGGCGGCTATCATCTCTAAGGATCCCGAGCCCCCTGTATTCTCCAAGCTTTGAGCTTGCTTTTTTCGCGTCTGATCGTATCGTTCAAGTTTGAGGTGACGCTATCGCTCATGTTTATCGAGAGATTTTGCCTGTCTTCACGAAAAAGCACATCCGGAGGTTCTGCCTATTTATACAAAAAACATATCGAGTTTTTATGCGAGAATAAAGCCGATGGCAAGGGTTTTCTCACGTTTTCGCATTTTCGCCGACTAGTAGATGCAGTCGGAAGCCTTGTTGTTAATGGGAATCGATGGGGAACCTGTCGTGATGGATCACCTGAGCTGCAGTAGGAGAGATCAAGCCCGGGAGACAGGCTCAAGAATGCTGGTGAATGAAGCGTCTACTCCGGGCGGCATTACAGTTACGTCTTTGGGGCAAACTCGAGCATCCAAAGTGACCTGTCTCCAAATGATCATCTTCGGAGAGAGACCGATGCGCCGGAATACGGATCACGCAGAGCTCTCGGATTGACGTTCCGATTTATCGAATGTCCAGGCCCTATTCTATCCAGGACTCTAGGTAGAGCTCTCGTTTCCGAGAGTGAAAACGATGCTCCGAATCCCAATGATAGGAGTAGGTCTTCCTGAACCTCTCAGGAATAGGGACAACACTCCACTCAGGACGTCTCGAGATTCGAATATGGAGCTGGGGTGTATTCCCCCGTGTTATGATGCGCGGAAGCGTCAGCGCAATCTCTCAAGGAAAATTTCCAAGGTTTCCCAGCCCGCTCGTCGTCGATCTCCTGCCGAATGTTCCGCTGGTGCGATTGCGGTGACTCATCGTCCCGCGGTACGAACATGACGAGACGTCTATTCTCATGGACCGCGGGTCGGACACGCTGGAATCGAGGAACCGCCCGGGAGCCATGTGTCTCGATAATTTCTCCAGAACACGGCATGCCGAATGGTCCAGCTAGCCTCTGCCCGGATGAATATATTCAGGATGAGGAGCCATAGACATGAATATTCGTCTCGGAATCTCCCTCGAAGTCATTTCCCCCAATAGGTCCCCGCAAGTGCAATCGGAGAACATTCATCGGCGTCCTCGCGATGATATAATTCAGAGACCACTCTCAACGGAATATTTCGGAGCTTATCTGATTTCGGCATCTCACCTTCGACTCAGACCGTAGCTGAAAACATCATCCATCAACGTCCGTGGCGATGATGCTCTCGTCTTTACAGTCTCACGCGCCTCTGGGAGCGGCGAACACTCTTCCACCCGACGAATCGCCATAGTGAGCAGCCACATCCATCCAAAGAGCGTTGTGACTTGCAACAATGATGTGGATTCTAATGTGTTTCGGCTTGGCCGCGGGAACGGCGAACGCAGCTGTTGACCTGAACGCTGTTACACAAACCGCCGGGGAGTGCGACCCTGCTTTCGGTGTGGCCGTACAACACGGACCTGGCTTCGTCGGTGGATTTTCGGAGATTTCCTGCTCAGATCCTGGACTGCTCATGGCCCTCAACGTCGCTGGAATATCGCCATCTGGTGTGAAGGGAGCTACTTCGCAAGTTGTGGCTGGCACTCTGTACGTCAGTCACGTCGAGGTCAATAACAAGTTCTGCAGAGTTCCCATTTGGGGGAAGATCGATAATTCTTTCGAAGTTGTCGAGGAGCAAATCTGTTGTGATCATCAGCTGTCCGAAAAGCTTGCGAAGTGTTAAATAAATAACTAATCTGCAGATGAGCCCTGCCTGACCCTTTGGCAAGTTCCTATCGATTATTAGGCGCGAGTCGAGAACTCCATCGACAGTCGAATCCTTTATCTCTACGTATCACACGTTTCCTCGCGTTGCTCTTGACGTGTGCGCCGCGAAAATCGACCGATTCCTCGCACCGATGCCTGTAATTTGTGAACGCGACTGCACACGTGAGTGCATCGCGCTCATACGGAATATTCATCGAGAATCTTGACGGGATTAATTATAGGGAAAAGACGGAATCATTACTGAAATAATCCTTCTTCACTCATTCGGCTATCCTAAACGAACAATAAGTGAGAATCAATAAACAATTCTGAGTGAGTTCCGTCAGCGCGACAGATCTGTCAGATCAACCTACTTCGCATTTGCGAACCTCTGGGAGACGTCCTTCCAATTAGCCACTTTCCAGATCGCCTTGACGTAGTCCGGTCGTACGTTCTTGTACTGGATGTAATACGCGTGTTCCCAGACATCGATGCCGAATAGGGGCACTAAGCCCGTGGTCGCTTCCAAAGGATCTTGATTCGCGCAAGCGGCGACTTGGAGACTCTTCGTGGCTTTGTTGTAGGCGAGCCAAGACCACCCCGATCCCTGGACAGCGACCGCAGCCGCTGACACCTTCTCCTTCAGACTCTCAAGACTGCCGAAGTCTTTCGTGATGGCTGCCTGGAGTTCAGCGCTGGGTTCTCCCGAATCCTTCGGGTTACACAGATTCTGCCAAAAGATCGAGTGATTGATGTGGCCACCTCCGTTGAATTTTATCGCTCCCTGGAGAGCGATTTGTGCACTGACATCGCCCTTGCTCACAGCCTCCTGAAGTTTCTCAGAGCTGATGTTGTAGTTGGTAACATAGGCGTTGTGATGTTTTGAATGGTGCAGTTGCATAATCTCAGCACAGATGACCGGCTCCAGGGCATTGTAGTCGTAAGGAAGATCGGGCAGAGTTGCCTTGCCTCGGCTCAATGCCTTCGAGAGATGTCGGACCGAGCGGAGAGCTTGCATGATTCCCCGGCTTCCTGCTTTCCTGATTCGTTTCGAACTTTAGCTTTCACTCTGACCGGCCGCGCGACCTTGTCTCTCGGACGGAGCAATAGCCACGACCCGCCGCCGCTGCATCCGGTGGCCAGGCGGGAGCAAAAATTCGAATGTGAAGCAGCCAGCGCGGCTCGGACTTTTGGTAAGTCGGCCGATCATTGATCGGAGGAGTTTGAGAGGAATGCCGGAAGAGACTTGGGGGACAGCTTTAGCCAAATGTTCTGCTGTGCAGAGTACAGGTTGAATGTTCAAGCACCGCTCATCATTCTCCGTCCACGAACCCATTTATCTCGAGGCACCGATCCGTGAATATGGGCTCTCCAGCCTCGCAGACTGGGACAATACTCGCAGCTTCGGGATCCAAGTCCTTCGTGTATCCAACGCTCTACGAACATCTTCGAAATACCGGTGGATGTAGCTCGGAGAATGATGAAGGCCTGATCATGCTAGCTCTAATCACGAACGCACCTCCGTACTCGGGGCTACGATCTGCTTGAGATGCACCTTTTGGATTAAGCTCTTCCCTCTTCGACCCATTCCGGAACCTCCCCCTGATCCTCAGAGCCACGAGGGGAACCGACTCAGCTCGATGGATGAGTTGAGCTTCTTCCCTCAGCGTTCCAATATCAGGAGTCGGTTCGATCGCCGCGCGAAGCAATCAGGCTCTATCCGAGACTATCCATTAGGAAAGATCCTCTCTGACGAATTCTCCGTACCGTTTCTCACGACCTGGGGAATCATCTCCATTGTATCCGTCTCAGAGTGTTTCGGAATCGTTGTGTTATATGGTTATGTCATCATTAGCCGAGCATTTTCGTTCAAATTTGCGCGCCGCCGCCGGAGCCATCAAGACTCCGGGAAAACTCTGCCCATGACTCTAGCTGGGGGCGAGAGAACTCTCGACAAGAAGAAGCCGCCGAAGTGAACACACCGCCGTGTGAGAAAAACTTGCTCTGCAGCTCGTCGTCGTCGTCGTCGTCTGTGTTGTTTTGGGTCTATGTGTTGTTGTGGACGGGGATCGATCTCAGTCAGGCACAAGTTGTTCTACAAGTGGCGCCAGTCGAATATACAGAGTATATGTGGTCGTGATTCCGTCGCGAATCGAGTCACCTTTTCGAGCACCCGAAATTGTGAGTCGCAGCTTGCCCCCCGATCGTGCTTCTCGAGTGCACGCGATGTCTGTACTCTGTCGTCTTGTTTATCCGAGTCGCTTCATACGGCCGGAGCGAAGGCAGTTCTCGACTCATGTCTCGAACTTTCTGATAGAAGCGCCAAACTTCTACGGAACGGATGATCAGCGAGATCGATAACTCTACGCTCTCGACACGAAATCTCTTTCAAAATTTTTATGACGTGCTGCGGACCATGTGAATAAAACTAATATGATGACTTGTACTTGGAACGATTTCCCCCGGCTCGTGCCGGTAGTGCAGCTCAGGTCCTTGGAGGGAAACCATCGCAAAACCGATTTTCTGCGGAAGATCGATGAACCCAGAGCTCGATGAATGCGCGGCGAATGATTTCATCATTTTATGGGTTCCAGTTTTTCCGGCATGGATCCTCACGGAAACGCTCACGGGTTGGGCATGAATTCGCCCAACGTCTGGGCGAACATGGGAGGGCTCGACAACGCCGAGGAAGCCCATCTTCAGTCTTTGAATAGACTGATGTTGCCCTCCCCGTCCCCCATGCAACCAATGCATCACGATGCCGCCACACCACGGTAATTTTTGTCCGCAGAGCACTATAGCTTATGTCCATGTTCCGAGGAGTTCATGTTTCGATGATTATATTCATTCCAAAGGTCGAACCAGTTCCCGCCCTCGGTTGGAATGACACCCCAGGCGATGATGCAACCACAAACTCCAATGGGTCACGCGCCACCTCTCGGAAGCACCACACCTGCAGTTAGCATCTCTCAATTCTCTTACCGATGTCTCGTGAAGGAAGCTATCAGTACTCACGATGTACCTTCCGAAGGACACAGCCCGATTGATGTTCTCTGCAGCGTAGTTATTAAGGGCTTATCTCGCTTACAGCATCCCTCCAAAGACGTGGGAAACTTCGCTGCTCCCGCAACACCTGCGCCCCAGACCCCTGCGTCGGTTGATCCAAACATTATTCCCCAACTGCAGAATATTGTTTCTACTGTCAATCTCGGATGTAGATTAGATCTCAAGGTTGGTTCCGCGAACTGTTCTCCATCGAAGGGACCGGTGCTCCACCGTGAGGGGAGGAATCCATTAGTAAAGTGTGTGGAGAAGTCATTTGACAGAAATTTCCCACAGAAAATCGCGTTGCAAGCCCGTAACGCCGAATACAACCCGAAGCGTTTCGCCGCCGTGATCATGAGGATCAGAGAGCCGAGGACGACGGCCCTGATTTTCTCTTCAGGCAAGATGGTGTGCACAGGAGCCAAATCCGAAGATCAGTCACGATTAGCTGCTCGGAAATATGCCCGTATCGTCCAGAAGCTGGGATTCGAGGTGCGTATGCGTGAAAACTCTCCGAGAGAAGCACTGTGGGAAGCTCGAGCCTCGGAGCTAGTATGCCCAGTCCACGGCTCCTCGGAGATGAGAGTCAATCTAATTTGTTTTCGCATACTGACAGGCGAAATTCCTCGACTTCAAAATTCAGAACATGGTCGGCAGTTGTGACGTGCGTTTTCCCATCCGTCTCGAGGGTCTGGTTCTAACTCACTGTCAGTTCTCTTCCTACGAGCCCGAGCTCTTCCCGGGTCTTATATATCGTATGGTGAAACCGAGGATTGTCCTTCTGATCTTCGTGTCTGGCAAGGTGAGTTTCTCGAGACAGACATCCTTGGGCAGAAAAAAAATCATTCATTGATCGTCGTCGGAGGTCGAATCGATATCGGATGCTCTTTGCAGGTCGTGCTCACCGGGGCTAAGGTTCGCTCCGAAATTTATGAAGCGTTCGATAATATCTACCCGATTCTCAAAGGATTCCGGAAAACTTAAGATACAACTAACTAAGGGCTTGATGATCTTGAGCTGACTCATATGTACAGGAGCAATGTTTATAGCCAGAGTTCGAGCTGTTAAATTATCCGATCCCGTCTCACTGCGAGATCAAGAATATATCACACGGAAAGGCGCAGTGAATCCACGACCCGATTTCTGTCGACTTTTTCCTTGTCAGACGCACCTTACGAATATGATCATCTGATTGAAAGATCCTGATTGTTGTCCGTCGAAATCGACCTGGGATGCACTCTGTAGAGGGCATCACAAGCCTGAAGCGGAACGCCGGAATCGGTAGCTTCTCTGTCCAGATCTAGGAGTTCGCAGATGAACAAACAGCAAGAGTTTGTGAAGGGCGGGAAATACTTCTGTATATATGATGTTCCGTGGGATGCAACGAGAGACCCACACACGAAGACTTTCCAAAACTTGTTGAGTTCTCCGAGCCAGGAGAAGTTGAATGAATTTCTTCACGGGCTCCTTTGGATTTTAACGAGGTTCTCTGAGAGGATGCCTTAATGTACAATTAGAAACACTGCGGTGCCGTGTTCAGTGTAGATAGGTTTGGAGCTGCGTCGGAGAGAACGAAATCAGTCTATTAAGAGGCTGAAATCGAGGGTGATGCGTTAAATGATTTATATGAATGAATAAATGGAAGCAGCAACACTTCGGAGGGGATTCCACACGAGTTCTGAATATAAGTATCTTTCGCGTGCAGTCCATGACGGGGGAATCCGCTGATTCGCACCAGCTTTGAGACAACGAGTGGGGATATATCCTGTGAGGGGTAGCATTCGGTCTTCCGGTTCGAAATCCCGGCCGGTTTCATTCCAGGAACTCGGAGCGAGAGATCGACCGACTCCGCATCTGAGTGAGGTCGATGGAATTCATACTTTTGTCCTCAGGTCATGGCTCATGGTCGACGAGGGACAAGAAGAAACGATAAGCACCAGACCCTCAGAAGGAACGCGGCGGCAAAAAACTACTTTGGTGATCCCCGGAAGATTGCAACAATCACTCTCTACTTCTGAGGATTCGCCCTCGTCTGTGTGAGATCCTCTCATGGGAAGAGAACTTGCACCTGTCGAGAATCTCACCAGGGAGGGGATTGCGTCCGCACTCTTTGCGCTGAGCTCCAGACTCGCATATTTCTCACGGCAGTTAGTTTCTCAGGAAATTCAAGGCACGGTTATGGGAACTGTATTCTTCGGCGGGTCGGACATAGCCTTCAGCTAGATCGAGGAGGTCAAGAGTTGGCAGGAAGCAGCAGGCCTTAATAAGCAGCAGGCTGCGATCCGGAGACGCTCATCACGCTGCGTATGAGCACCAAAGTATGTAGAGGAGCTCATCGATGATTTTGGCCACAGGTCGGGTGGGACACAAGTTTGTTTCCAACCAAATCCGCAGTCGTCAGGGTACCTACTCTCCGTCTCAAAGTGGAAATTGGAAGTTCCGTCTCTTTACTAGTCTGTTGTGGTGCGTCGGAGTTGAGGAGTTTTGATACGAGCTATCATAGAGTTCCTCTGCCGGATTTCATCTTCCGAATCACTCCATTGATTCGGAACAGACTTCTTATCCGACTTATGTTAGTGGCCACAGCTAAAGAGAGGTCTGTCATATTCATGGCTCAATTGACTTCGAGAGAGTCTGAGCATTCTCCCTCCTACGTACATCCTGAGAATCAACCCCTCTCTTAACTCCGCTGATTGGTCCCCGTCTGATTGTGAGTCACATCCTGGCACTAGGCAAGCATTCGCGCCTGTCGGGGAATTCATCGAGAAGCAGATGTCTCACAGACAGATGGCGCTGAGTTCTAGACTTGCGTAGTTTCGATGTCATCATTCGAGTCCCAGGCGAATCAGGAAGAACATTATGGAGGTTCAGGGAGCCAATGCCCGGTGGATCGGATCCAATTCTGAATTTCGGGGGAAAGTTCGTGGAGATTATCATCTGGCATATACGCACAGAAGCCGTACATACGCAACGAACTCCGAACCGCTCGTCACGGTGCACATGAGCACCCGTTTTCGAGCATATCGACTGGTGTGGGTATCGTTGGGGTGGAACTCGATCAGAGGTACTCTCGTTGACCCCCGTCCTCGCACTGATATCCGGATTCATGGGACTTCAGCGCTGTCCAGAGATCGTCAGGGTCATCGTCAGCCCGACTTTATGCTGCCACTGAAAAATTATCCCTGTAATCCGAACTTCGAATAATTGCTTTATATAACTCGAGAGGCAGGAAAGTCGCGACAAGAGAAGAACAACGACCGGAGAGGTTTCGCGTCGCGACCCTCGGGACGATTCTCGTCGGAGGGCGGGTCGTCGAGCCTTGTATCGCGCCTATCAAGGGATGATGGCGCTCATTAGCTCATGGGTCACGAGTAGGACTATTATACCGATAATCCGAGTCGATTCTCCGTATAAGTAGGTCGGAGAAGCTTCGACGGAATTCGCGCGATTTGCCATTTCGCTAGGAAGACTCGTCTGAGTCGTCCGATCTGGCTGCCCCGGGGCTAGATCGATCGCCCCAATCTTCAGGAGAAAAAACTCGAACCATCTGACTTGATGGAGCAATAGAAGAATCCACCCTGAATGACTGCACGAATATGGCGCGAAGAAGGTACCTGAGAATGCTCTTCCCTATCTCAATCATTGTCAGAGGAGAAACTCCCAGCGCTGTCTGAAAGACGAGGACCCGAAGAGTTCTAACACACCCATTCGTTCTGACATTCGCAACGCTCCACGACAATGTTGCACTTCGAAACTGCTAGCAATCAGGCTTTTCCCCTCATTATGTGAAGGGCGTCCGAGATGCTGACGAGTTCCCCATGCCTCTCTTGCCTCCTGAAGGAAGGATAGCTCTCAATTTCGTCTTATAATTAGTTCAACGACCATGACGCACCGAATTTGAAAGCGGTCGGTCATGACCCATGAGCCTAACCCCTCGGCTTCCTTAGGCGCTCCAGCTTCCAGAAAGCCCGTCTCGACTCTAGGTACTTATCCATTCTAGCGGATCCCCTTCGGGTATCGAATTGCATGGTACTCGATGACTGCATCCACAGGTTTTCTCATCGGCTTCGCCACTATTTGCGTTTCTGACGCGAGCGATTGCGAACAAAAAGGGAAACTTCCCTGAGGAAGCAAGGGAACGCGGGGGAGCTCGGGGTGAGAAGCGTCTCCAGATTCATTTCGGAATGCAAGTCAGACGGGACCTGGGGAAGTCTCCAACGCTAATCTAGCTTCGACAAGGGGGGAGGAGGAGTAAGTTGTCTTCGAGTCTTCTCGTTTATTCCGAGTGAATTCTCCACAAGCGCCGCCTTCCGAGATTGCTCCTTCTCTCATGATTGATTACGATGCCGGACATCAGGCATCTCGCCATGATACGGGCCCGAAGCATCTTCGAAGCCCGGATACGTGGGGCTAGTCGTTCGAGGGCGGCCCGACTTGGGGTTTCGATTACCTTCACATTCGATGATGATGCGGCCGGAGGAAGCGCGCTGAAAGACTTCCTAAGATGATTCTCACGGCCGTCGTTGATATTGAGGGCTGCGAGCTCTCGCCGACGCGACGCTTTTCGGAAACCTTGGCTAACATCATGAGCTCTCAGAGGCCAGGCGAATTTTTGCTGAAGATTCGGAGCGGATCGAGGAAACTTTCTGTCGTTCGCTTCCAGCTTTTGCTTGTGCCACGCTGCCGATGGTTTGCCAGCCTCAACCGTCTCAACAAGATCCGAGACCTCCGTATGCTTCTTGGAGATGTTCGGAGAAATAAATACTTCCAAGCGACGACAATCTACCCGTCTGCAACATCGACGCGACGGGTCGTATGATCAGAAGAGTTGATTGGAGGGTATCGAGAAATATCCGGTATACACTCAAGTTCACTACGGCGAACGGGGGGAAATGAAATAAACAAATGATTGTATACGCTCGATTCTCATTCCTTTCTCCGTAGCATCGGAGCCTTCGTGACTTGAGGAATTTCTCGTGTGCTCAAACCCATCCGTGAGCTCAATGGACGACGAGAGAATAATAATCTCGACAGCGAACAAGGGCTGTCGACGGACTACGCGTCCGTCAGGCAAGATGTGGGGGAGCGAACCGACGTACGTGTCTTCGGAGTACTTTAGCACTGGCATGAGCTCTTTGGGGGGTAGAACGCTAGGTCCCTGATCACATCATCCAGACAACCTGGAGGCACGAAGGCAAGGCCAGTGATAATGCGTGCGGCAAGGTTGAAGTCGGCGTCATTGCGATAGCGTCCCATGAGATGCAGCTCGCCGAGTTTTTTCTCGAGATTCTGTACGAGACGGAACAGCCGTGCATTCCGGCGGCAGGGAAAGCATCGGCAAAGGCATTCAAGAGACCTCTTTCAAGATGAGTTGAGATTGCTGTTGGATTTAGCGTCGGCCATGCCTCCCGAACCCGATGCATTCGCAGCATCCGGCGATAGACTTCTTCAGCCTCGGTGGGCAGAAGAGCGTAGCATACGGGTGAGACGTATCTGTCCCGCTCGGCCAGGATGACCAGGATCGGGTAGAATATGAGCGGAGACAAGCTGAACGTTTCGTTCAAGTAATTCTTCGAAGCCATACCGATCCATTCCGAAACTGATTCGCGACCAAACAGCAGGATACGGTCGGGCTCGCCTTCACCTGGAGAAATTCGATCGATTGATTGCATGGGTGAAAACTACCGACGTCTGAGGATCATTTTGGAAAAGTTATTCCCCAAGCCGTTTCCTGATTCTCCACCGCGCGCCGTTTCAGGGCGCGCATCCTGCTAGCGATCTCGATGCCTGCTGGATTAGGATCACCGTTGTGGATGCCGATTAGCTTGACGTCTTCACCCGTGGTGACGGAGGTATGCAACCGCGCTATGATCACCCCGACTCGTTCACGTCGCCAGAACTGCGTGAAACCGTCCTTACTCCGCTCTTCTCGAATATACACGTGTCCGTCGTGGATTTTCTCGGGTGCACCCCTCTGGGAAGCTATCGATCGAGATGTCGAAGCCATTCTTCAGACGAGAGTTCGCGAGTTTTCAAGCACACAGAGCTGAATTTCGAGTCGGACTTCACAAGAGATCCGACGGCAGACAGCTGATCTAATTCAATGCAATGGAACAAATTTATCCGAGCGAGGACATTGGCTCAGAGCCCTTCGGGCGCGGGCTTCTTGGGCGCCGCCATCATCGGGCGCGGAAGTTCCAGCTATCTCCATAGAGCTCTGGCGAGTTGTTCCAGAGAACTTGTCGGTCGTCAAGAAACCGATCAACCGGAAGCGCCCACGCCGATCGATGAGTATCCCTCCATATGACTCTAGACGATGTAGTACAAACCCCCGCAAACGAAGGGGCCAATGTCAGAATACCCCGGAAGATCGGCGGAGGTTTCCGCATACTCTGGAAAATCGGAGCGTGAAAATCGGAGTGCACGGGAAGCGACGACCAGCCCTGCTTGTGAGTAGACGAGCGAGGACATCGATATCAACGAGGAAGTCAAACAGTGCTCGATTTTCTGGCTGAACCGCATTTCTGCTATGTCAGCGTTCTTGCCATTCCGAGCGCCTTTCGAGACATAATCGAAACGGGCTGCAAGCGTGCGAGCGCAGAACGCCAGGGATCGTCGGCCGCGCCAAAAGTGGAACCCTCGACAGGGATCGAAGGAAGGTTTCCGAAGGATGCAACGAGCCGGAGTTTCCGTCATGAGCGCCTCTGGCAGGAATAAGAACCAGACCATCAATATCCCCGATTTCTAATGCGAACAGACAGTAACCTTATATGTATCTTATAAGAGGGCATTTCAATAATCATCCGAGCAGTCGAGGCTTCTCCTAAAGTATACCTGCATCAAAGGGGAACAGGACAGCGTTTCCTAACCGGGGTCCGTGGAACCCCGGTGTTCCGAAGAGGTATCCCCGGGGGTCCCCGGAAGTCATCGAGCGTCTCTCTACTGCCGATGATTCCACGGGAATCACGATGACTATGGGAGCATTTGGAGGAGCAGTGGCCGTTATCAGCGTAGCTTGCACATTCTCGACGCCTTGCTCAGTCGATGTAGAGAGGGTGAGACATAGTGTTGGCAAAAGTTTTCTTCACGTCACCAAAGCATACTAGAGAAACAACTGAACAAAAATCTCGCCGAAAACTGAGTATTGAGTCAAATCTCCCGCTCAAGGATCGCGCTCTGTCAGGGAGGGGGTGTATTCTGCTCGAGTCGAGGAGATCGGACCACGTCACGAGCTAGGACGTGTATGATCTTCCTCCTTCGACGGTCTGCTCGACGAAGCAAGATTTCACGTGATCTTTGAAGCCGGACTCTGTTTTTCGAGCTGAGATGCGACAATTACATGAGAAGCGATCAGGTCGAGCACCCGAGAATTCGTTCCAGTGCTTACATCAGGATCAGACTCGGGTCAGATCTGCAGGGGAAATCATTCGCAGACCCAGGTGATCCGAGTGAACGGGGACCTACCAAGGATAGAGTTTCATCCGTGATGCTGACAAGACCAATACACGTAGATATATCCGGAGCATCGTTCTTGAAATCTTCAGTGATATGGGATTAAATTTTAAATTGATGAGAGACATGTATATGAGGCTGTTCTCATCAAGAATCAGTTCTTATTATGGAGGTCTTGAACATTCCTAGAACCCCCTCGGAGCATGACACGGAAACGACCGAAAGCCAATTCCGCGTAGACAGCGAAGTTCGAGCCAACGGTACCGTCGGCATTCGATCCGCTGACCGCGGAGGCGACTTGAGACAATCCGTTGCAGACTGTCATCTCGAAACAGAAGCGCCCGACCTGGTTGACGCATTCTATGAGACGAATGCACGGACCGTGATAAACTATAGCAGACTGAGAAAAATTATAAATTCCAAGAGAGATGTGGGGGTCGACGGCCGCGAAGATTCCGAAGATCTAGGAATGATCGAGATCCTCCGCGAGGGAGGGCTCGTCACTCTCGATGATATTTCCCGACCGGGAACCTGTTCCCTCTCGATCATCAAACGCACATGAGGATCCTCTACACTAAAGGCTCCTAGATGCCAAAAGTCAGACTTCTCCTGGTAGCGAAACTCAAATAGATGTGTCGTGCGTCGTGCGGCGGCCGAGGATTGTTGCTCAAACACCGCTCAGGGTCGAAACCTTTTCATGAATCAAACGGCTCGGGTGGTCGTTTAGTCCATTCACTTCAGTAAGGGTATTAAGGGTGGGCGTTGGCAGTCTGAAGTACATTTCGAAACTCTCCGGAGAAACACTACCTCCTCCCGCCACTCATGGGATTCAAAGGGACCCGCGGGTACGACTTGATTTCGCTGCTCGATGTCAGAATACGTTCCGTCGGAGGAGACCGGCGAAAAAACTCGGAGAGATTCTGATTATTTGGTTCGACCTATTCGGGAAGTAATAGTAGTCATACTTCTCTGTGTTGAGGAGGGTATCTTCCTCATCGGCAGAACTCGAGTTCGAGTCAAAGGCATCCGAAGGACTCACCTCTCCTCACGTGACTCATGCGTGCTCACGGGAGCTCACACTTTGAGTTCTGCAAGGCTTGAGGTGTCCCATTGAACTTGCTCGCCTTCCCCGACGCATTCGATGCGACGCTGCTTATTGTTAGCTCCATGCCTCAGGTGCGATTGCGGAGTCTTCAGGCCCGAATCCCGAGGGACGCTGCATCCGCGCGACGGCCGGAGCGGCTGAGGGGAGTGAGCTTCCCGAAAATCAATCATATCCTGTACTGCTCTGATTTAGGCCTATGACCATCGTTTGGGCCGCTCCGGCTTCTGATCAGCCGCAGACGATCCCTTCAGCGACATCTAAACTTCTTGCCTGGGTCATGCTGAAAGGGAGCCCACGCTCTATAGAAACTTCTGAAATGCAAGGAACTATAGCCGGAGATCCGGGACTGATTCAGCCCTCACGGGCTTACGCTCCGAAGTCGAGTATGTCATCCACATCGGAATCGCAGCCGAGTTGAACTCCTCAGCTCGGATGCCCGGTGGCTCCTGACCGCGACTGCCTTCGGGCAGCTAATGAGCCGATAAATGAGCGAGCTCGGAGGACGGGAACACTCTGAGCCACGACAAAGGCGAGGACGACATCGAATCAAATGGAACAGAGCTCCGACCTCTCTTCTTTCAGTGCATCCCCGATTTCCGAAACATATGCGGCAATGAGCCAACGCGGCGTTTCCTCAATGACCGGGTTGAGTTATACGAGGTTTTGATCTCTACTCCCATAGGAGCTCCGATAAAAGGTGGCACAAATTCAATATGCAAGGCCATATTCCCACGGAGTTTGCGAACGAGCGACAGGCGATTGGTTTATGCGTATTGGCGCATGAGCGTTCGGGAAAAAACGCTCATGTGTATAACATACATAGATGCAAAGTAATGCGAAGATGAAACCTACCTAAAACCATTCGTCAATCCGTACACAGAGGACGCTGCCCGACCACGGGCATCAATCGGCTCGCATTCGAGGCTCATCGAGCCCCTTTCGCATCGGAGTGAGCGATCGACAGATTCGGTCGCTGAGTTTGGCTAGGAGAAAAGAACCTCGGTGGCTCATGGCAAGCTCGTCACGATACTGCGTCAAGTTTCCCGTCTCGGTTTCGTAAGACTGTTTGTCTACCTCGGTCGTCGCACAAAGGTGCTCCGCGGGTTAGTTTCGCGGATAATTACCCTTGATATTCCAGTATAAGCCCTTCTCCAATAGGAGCCCCATGGCGAGATTCTCGAGTCGAATAGAAGCCCGTCTCCGACTGAAGCTCATGTCCAATAGTAGCCCGTCTCCGACAGGAGCTCCTCAAGAAGAATCGAATCAAAACATCGAGGCAGAGCGTGCCTCGAGTTTCAGGAGTTACGAGAAATCCAGCTTTCCGAATTATGATTAGCTCTCCTGTAGTACGGGCCCCTCTCCAATAGAGGTCCGCCCTTGATGGGGGTACGCTGCGAAGGGTTCGAAGTGATAGAAGCCCGGGCCTTTATTGGAATAATTACAGTACCCTGTGAGAGTTAGTCTCCGCGACAATATCCACTCACGAAGGACAGTGATGAGTGATGACTGTACCAGCCCGTGAAATCTCATTCGGGTGCCCGAGATGACTTAGCCTACAACTCGGACGGAAAGTATGGAGTCCCGATAAGCTCATAGAAAGATGTGGAAAGACTTCAGCCTTGACTTGTCCCTACGTTGACCAAAGAAGACCTCCAGAATTCTCCCAAGTCTGGAGTCCCTCGCAACGTCTGCTCTTCATTGAAAATCTGGGTTAATCCTGTCCTAGATAGAATTTGTCTAGAAGTTTGTCTTCGTCGCTGATTTCGCAGAGCTTCGATGCCATCATGTGTCCACGTGTCAACTTCACAGTATTCAGATTCAGAGACACCCTCTGGGAGTTCAGGCCCTCATTTATTCACAAGGGTCCGTTCGATCTGCGATCGGAGGCTGTCCGCGGTAATCACAGATCGAAGGAGTTTACTCCGCTTACTGGCGTGGGGAGCGGCGTCTCACTTCAACGTGCTTTAGAGAGGGTCCGGGAGTCCTGGAATCCCTCCCGACTCCTTAACCTTGGAGGTCAGAGGTCAGTGCTCTCCGAAGCTCATTGACTTTATGAAACCGGAGTTCCACTTTCGGTGTCATCGACGTCACTCCACTACATGCATCACCAAAGCGATACGAGCGGCCATCTTCTTAGCGTACGATGTCTGAGGGTAATGAGTAATGATGTCAGGAGCTTCACGGATTCCATCCTGCCCGAGACTCTCCTCGGTCTTGTCGGTCTCCAATTTTTTAATCGATTTCATCCGAACGCTTATGGCTCATGTCGCGAGGAGGGTGAACGTGTCACAGCGAGAGTTGGAGTGAACGTCGCGACGCGACGTAGGGAGCTGTTCAGCGTTCTGCTTCCGATCCGGCATCGAAGGTCTCCTGAGCCTTACCCCCGAACGTTCGCATGATACTCGGGGACGACTCGACCGCACGTGACGCACCGGCAGGCCTGCAAAGTCCAAATATCAGAGGGAGTTGGCAGACCGGGCGGACGAGCGAGCAGTTGACTGGCCGATTCGCTCTTGGACGGCTGACGAGGCCTGTGACCTTCGACAAAACGTTCGATGATGGGGAACTCTTGTTTTTCTGCTCCTCGCTTTCACCGAGGCTGCGATGCGATCCGTCGTAGTACTTATGTGAGCGCGATGATGGCGGCGGAGCAAATCGGTTGAGGGAAGCGATGATCCCGAGAGTTTAGCTCAGCCGAAGTCTGAGAGGGACTTATGGTCAACAATTGAAGGTGATGGTCATCATTCTTTTTCCCATGGGAAGGTTTTTTCCGAGAAGATTGAGCCCGGAAAGACAAACCTGTCGCGAGCGCTCTACTCGTCATGAGGGCGATCTGAGCCGCTTCGTCCCCCGTGGGAACAACACGAACCTTCCCAGAACTCGTACTATCCGGCGAGAGAGTAATCCTCCCTGCCATGCTAAGCAGGGCCAAGCTGAGCCTTACACAGCCTTGGACCTGACCCAACCTGTCCATGCGAGAAGTTCCCAGGCGTCCAATGAGGACTCCTCACAGAGGACTAGGCGTCGGGAAAAAGGAGGAGAGAAATTGATTATTCTTGAGCCTCACGAGAGCGATCCTCATTGAATACAAAGACCGATAGGTACAACCGCTGCGATGCGACGACTGACAAATATCATGAGGCAGAGGATGCGACTCTGATTTCGTTTTCGATTCGTAGAAAGTTCAAAATCACCCGCGAGCTCGTGTGGAGAGTCGCGTCGTCGGACTCTCTAAATTTTATCGACTCCGAGGCTCCATCCTCGGATGTTGGACGAATCCTCTCCGAAGGCTGAAACGAAAACATATTATGAAACAGAACCTGTTCGGACGTGAAGCTTCGAGAAGTCTCGAGCTGACTGGATCATGACAAACCCATAGCCGCTCTGCCCAAGGCTACGGCCCAGCTTTGGAGATGTGATTCGAGAGGCCGGAGACTTATGTTTGCGGCGAAATTTTGAATGGCTCTCGTTACTTTACCTGAGGTTGCAGAAACGCAGCGAGAGGGAAAAAGCGCTTGTTGAAGAGATTTCAGCGTGTTTTCCCGGGGATGCCACTTGAGCAATTTGCAATGCAAAAATTGGAGCTTCGAGAATACCTGAGCTTGGCAACGGAAGTTCGAACGCAAACAATTTGTCGAAGACCTATTTTTTCCTCAGAGGCGTCATTTTTCAAAATGTCTCTGAACATCGATGTTCTCAATAGCAGGCCACTGCTTCCTTCACAACTCGCGTTACCCTCATGAACGCAGCGAGGAAAGAGCCATTCTGGAACCCTGCTATCTTCTCTAACTGAAAGAACGGCGTCGGCTATCTACACAACTTGAAAAGCAAAAGCAGCTGGCTCTTGCCGAGGCAGCGAGAAATTGTACGCATGCGGGAAACGCGATTATTGCGGCGATCTTCCTCAACCATGGGGATTTCCCCCCAGTGCAGCATCTTCTCGGAGTCTCACCAGGGGGCAAAGAGAAAAATATCCAAGGCCGCTGAGACACATCCGAGTGATGTTGAATCCTTCCTACGAATGCGAGAGAACGAATCGCTCTGGTATTCTCGCGGATGCCTCTCATTTTAGGGCGTTCCTCCCGAACGTTGCCGCGGCGACAATTGATGCCAGATATCGATCTTATCTCCATCCTTCCGGCTAGGTACTGTGTTTCAGTGAAGTCTATTCTTCTTCTGGAATCCAGGCTCGAAGTATTGCGGGGAGGTGCGGCTCCAGATCAGGGAGGGACCCCGAGGCGCCGCTGCTGCTCTCGTGACATTGGCGCTGAGTATCAGGCCCCGTCTCCGATCCCTCGCTGAACTGCCGGAAGAAGCGCCAGAACCCGCGTTTTGGAATTACGGATTATTAGGTGAGAACGCCCGTCTGCGAAAGAGACGCGGAGCACGCCAAGCGCTAGTCTGACCGCACCTCTCCATGTCGGTTCCGGCGGGTGATCGGAGATCTGGCTCAGTCAAATCTCGCTCCCATGAATCGGGATGAAGTATATGTAAAGAGATGGGCGTTTTTCCTCGGACCCTTCCGGAAGGAAGTTGCTTTTCTGTTGCAAAATACACGGCGCCTGAGAGCTCTTCCTGTCCTCGAACGTATCCTATTCAGGGAAGACGTCATTCCCGGCACACACACTTAGTCCTGCATTCAAGAATGAAAGCAATTGTTAGGCCATATCGGGTCGGATTCTGAGAATTCATCGTCGGCCTGGCCGTCTGGATCAGTCTCTTCCGCCCGCCCTCCCCCCGTTCGCTCGACATCCTATCTGTCACCGCGTCTTGCCAAGCTCTCCCGAATTGTTCCCCTCTCGTACCTGAAGCCTTCCGTCTGCTCGTCTGTTTGTCTTCATAAGTTGTTCTCATACTACGGATGCGTTTCATGGCAACAACCCACAAGAACGTTTCGTCGTTCGCAACGTCTGGTCTGATGAACTCCGAAGCCGCACGGCGAGCTTCCACGGTGTGGGCTAGGAGGGCTCTGCCAAGTTTTTCACGGCCGCCGACAAGTAGATGTTTGCTGAACGCACAATCGCGAGCTTCCTATTGGCTCTGCGGCGTGTGGGGGTCTTTCGCTACAGCTCTAGCGTAGGGCGGAAAAACTTCGCGCAAAAACTGCTTTGACTATGTTTTCCTTCATCAGAAAAATTCTTTGCCAGTCGAATATATTGCAAACCGTCTCTGAATACTACCTACTCCGGATCCTTTCAGCTCGCATGCGTTCAAACGAAACGCCGGCATGTCGACCCCCTAAAAGAGGTGAGTCTCATTCAGAAAAGACTCGACGTCGACTCAAAGTCGAGGGCTGACGCCGTATACGGCCAGGCTCCGATAAGGTAAGCATGCCTTCTCCGCGTCTTTGACCAGTGATCCGCATAGACTAGGCGGTCATGGATAGGAGCGACTCGGATGTCTCGACGGCCCAAAGTTTCCCTCGACTCGATCGAGTTCGGGGAAGTCCTCGAACTTTTTTCCCTGTACGAGTAAGCGCACATTTTAATTAACGTATATGAAGGTGCCCATGCGCGTGTCCTCTGCGCGGCAAACATGCAGAGGGTGTGGCTCGAGATCGGATCCGCTGAATGCGAATGTATGTTTTTTCCGTGGGCGAGGGAAGCCCTTTAAAGCGCACGAGGGCCGGACCCATGCAATTCTCTTTCAGGAGATGAAATTGGACTACTGAACGATAGTTTTGGAAACGCCCAGCCTTGAATTCAAGAGCTTCTCTCAGGCCGAGTGGATAAAAGAGAAATGAAATTGACTGATGGTGCTCGATCTTTCGGAACGTCCCCCGTCCGACTACTCTAACGCAAGGAAGGCAATTCCTAAGTCTCAAAACTCTATCATTTCGCTTGAGCAGGCACTCAATCATCGCTAGACATTCTGTTAGGCTACGCCAACTTCTGGCAAATACTTCCCGAACTTGTTCGTCTTTGGGCAAGAGCGTTTTAGAGTGCTACCCAGTTTTCCTTTTTCCGCCAGACGAATTCAAATATGAGCTTTCAGTCCCCGGGGGAAAGAACAGGAGGAGTGTACGACAGCCGACCTTCGCGCCGTCCGGCGGTCACATGACCGAGTGGTTTGTCGAGCTGACTGAGTAGAAGAAGGAGAAGAAGACAACAACGAGGCAGCGGTCACGTCACGTCAATGTGAGCTATGCAGCTCCTGAGCTTCGCGATCCCACCTGACGAATAACGAGCTGACTCGGATCGGACGTTGGTGCCGGGCAGAAAATACCCGCGTCATTTTCCTGATACGGCGAGGGCGTCTCTTCTGCTGACTGCTGCAGGAAACAAACGTCAACGAGATTGTCTCAGTCCCGTCACTCCGGATCTCCCAGTTGTTGGATTGACTTAGCGGCTGCCAGTCAGTTTTTTTCCACGCTCGCAATCGTGACCATGTATCTGTTCTGAACGGCGATCTGAACAAGAGCTGCGACGATCTTTCAGTATTATTGGCAGACGAAGGACTGATACTCGGTTTCTGCAGAATCATTCACCAGCTCGTCATTAAGCACCGGTTTGGCTTCGATCCTGTTCCGGCGAGTGAAAACGCTCCTCGCACTCCGCTGCACGCCACGAATCTCGGTGTCGGCGCACCGACTCTGGAGGGCCGAGCATAATCGTTTATCGCGATAACTCGCCACTACAACGCGATGAACGAATTCCCAGGATATTCGATACTCTAATCCTCGAGGCTCCATTGATGTTGCGGGGAACCGGAAGCGACGCAGAAGTGTCTTATCCCTGTATGAAGGCAGGAGCAGTTCCATTGCAGCTCCCCGCCATGGCTTCTTCCAACTGGTCTACTGCCTCAGTTTCCGTCCAGTGCGGCCGGGATTTGTTATATTATTGTCGCCGATAATAGCCGCCAATAGCCGCCGGGTAGGACGCGCCCAGCAGATCCTTCGTAGTCACGAGGTGTTGCAGCGGTCTGAAGACGCTTCGGAGGCAAGGATGACACCCCGATCCGAGGATCGTCGATTTCGGTGTGTTATCGAAACCCCACCGATTCACTGAGAGCCCTCGGAGGAACGGAACCATGCTCGACGCACAGAGGGGCAGTCCGGTGCATTATGGCTGCGTATCGGATGGGAAAATGGGATTCGTTATCACATCTAAGGGATCCGCGGTCAACGAAAATCGGGGTACATATCCAGAATTTCGGAGACCACGATAGCCTGAACTCGCGACAAATGAGGTTACGACCGAATAGGGGTGACTGTGCCTACTTCGAATCACTTCTCCTTTTCCCCCTATCAATGAATATCGTTCACCCCACCGACAAGCCGGATCTCAAGCCCCCACATCGCGTGTCCCTGAACGTTACTCAAGGCAGATAGCCGCAGTTTTCACCGGATTTATTTGTTCCCTTTTCGGAAGCCTTCTCCCGAACATCTCTTCCGATACACGTTGCTGGTAATTGAGCAGATGCGCTGAACTCTAACGTTCCCGAGCCGGCCGCCCCCGCTTCACTCGGAGCGAGGCATTCTCAAATCCAAGGGAATGGGCCTCCTGACGTTTCCGGCACCGCAAGAAATGCGATGTCAATGAGTGACTTCCTATCAACTCAATTCGTAGAGGATCGTCTAACTTCTCTGTAGTCGGCAGGCACAGCCCCTCACAGCGAGGCGTCATTCACGTGTCATCCAGGATGGGAGAATTTGGTTATACATAGCTTGGCTTGAGGGATAGGTCGTTAGG
Organism: Galendromus occidentalis; assembly: GCF_000255335.2. Classification (NCBI taxonomy): domain Eukaryota; kingdom Metazoa; phylum Arthropoda; class Arachnida; order Mesostigmata; family Phytoseiidae; genus Galendromus; species Galendromus occidentalis. The sequence continues at coordinate 32,684 of NW_003805393.1, read as the reverse complement.
CTGCGAGGTATTTGAGTGGACGTTTGCATTTGAATAGAAGTTTCAACGAACCTCATCCGCTCACAGGGAGCCTTGTAGGAAAAAATTTATATATAAGTTGACTCCGCATCGCTATATCAACATCGCACAGAGCCCGGCGAGTCCGCTGTCAGATACGGAACCCGTCGGAACGTTGAATGCGTGGGCGCTAGCTCCACCAGAGCGAGACCTCACGGGCCATCGAGTCCGCCGTTTCTGTGGTTGTCCAGATAACTTCCTGCGAGGCTACCCAAGGAATTACCCAAGATGCGATGACATTCGATCAGGGAGCTCACGAGTAAACATTCGCTCCTCCCAATCCGGGCTCACGCGGAGGAGTATGTTTTAGGAAGTTCTCGGGCCTAACAAACGAAAGTTCCGCTATGAAAGATCCGAGATTCGATCATTTGCAAAGCACAGGCTGAGTGACGCTGATATTCAATGAAGCGAACCCTCACGTCCTAGGTCCGAGGCAGCGCTTCTGTATCCTTATAACAACTCCTAAAACTCCACGGCTGATTCCGACAGCGGGTTGCGGATACTCTGCACCACCGGTCTGCGAAGTCCTCGATCGCCTTCATTCGTCCGACACGGCTTTGTGTGTATTTGTGGGATGCCATTCTGATGCTAAGTTCGTTTTTTCGTCGCTTCCGGAACCGCTCGAAGGATTTGGCACTTTCGTTTATGATTGGAATCCTCCCCCCAGGAGCTCAGTATGCAGATAAATCCAAAGCTCTCATCAGCAGCCGAGCCCTTCGCAAAGGGATGCTTATTGTAGCGAAGAGGAGCTCGCTGAGCTCATCCTCCGGCAAATCTCTTTCTCCCTGGAGATGCTCCAGGGAATTTCTCACAAAATACTCGCCTTCACAAAAATATGCGGGGACCTTTCCCGCGACTCGCCAGAAAATTGTAGTCTTCATATTATCGTCTCAAGAACAGTGAGATCGAAAGCTATTCGACTCGTCTGCGCATCGAGTTGATAAAGTCCGCTCGCGCATAGGGTCGGCTCGATTGCTCCCGTTCCGTTGCCGAAGACCTCATCAGCTGGCTGTGAGGACGACCGACTTGTTTCGGAAATTTTTCGCAATCGCCGCATGGGATCGATGATGACTTATCCCGAGGAGCTTCAGCATCGCACGAACCCTCCCCCGAGCCTCTGGTGAGTCCTGTTCAATGCGGAGAAACCTTGTCGTTGCCAGTCGAGAGATTCACCTTTGCGCAGTATCCTCTCCGCATTACAGGCATGGACACGCCTCGTTAACCGATCCCTCGCCCGGGAGGGAAACATAGGAATCATTGATTCCGATGAGGTACTTCCAGTTACAGTGACGCTTCGAGTTTCACACAGCCGCTCACGGACGCCCACCAATGGAACGGACCTCCCTCGGTATTATGATGAATTATGTGATGATCGGAGACGTGATGAGGAAATCTATTATTCTCGTGTCACCGCTTCATCGGAATGAGAGATAAACGAATTGCGTAGAGCAGCGCTCATCGGAGCGAAGCCCCGTGGAAGCTGATTCGAAAGATTGAATACTACTATAGATATACATAGAGGGTCAAGAATGGGCGCCGAAGGGCCTCAGAGGCTTAACTCTCGTCCTGATAGCAGTTCGACCTCCCGAATATGTTCCAACAAATTATTTTGCGGCCTTGGGACGTCGCTGATCTGTCGAACTTCTGTTCCTTGTCAACGTTTCCTTCTACAGTTTTAGAACTAAGTGAAGCGGCCCGTCTATGTAGTGAATCACGCATGCGGGAGCAAGCCTGTGACGCTCGAGACCTACCTCTTGAGAGAATCTCGTGTGGCGATTGCGCCCCGAGGGCTATGACGGGATCGGTAGGGGAGCAGACTTCGATGGCATGATCCCGGCTTATGACGTGAGCCTGCGAAGAATTCAGGGATCTTTTTGCTTCTGTCTTTCAAGATGGCTGATTCGAGGAATTTCTTCTCTTTCGAAACCAATCGATTGCTTGACGCCATCCGTCAGTCCGGCGGGCCTCCGCTCCGATAGTCGGAGGGGCATCGAGGTCATTCCGAGAGGATCTCGCTTCGATCTTCCGACTCGAGTACAAGTTTCCTCTCGTTTGAGCAGCCGAGCTATCTACTCGACTGTGAGCACAACAATATCATTACAGCCACGCATTGAACGAGCAAGCGCCGACTAAACAGCGATAGAATGACGTTTGGCCGGGGCTTGCTCTCCGCAGTCCCGTCCTTCCATCTCCTCGTCCGACCGTCCGTCCGTCGTGTCGGCCAGTCTGTCCGTCCGTCCGACCGTCCGTCCGTCTCGGAGAAGAATAGCCACGACAGGACGCCACCGCGAGCTTTTATCATCGATGGCCGAACGCTTGCGTTGGCTCTCTTCATCAGAAACATTGGCTGCAACAGCTGATGTCGTCCTGCAAACGGCCTGAGCCCTGATTACACTTGCCTTAGGCAGGGTCAGACTAATTTCCTCGAAGCAACGCAGGGACGAGGGATCCCACTGTGTCGTTGTCCCATACGGGATTACCGTGACCTCTCGCCACAATCTGGCTGTCGACGACGAAGACAGGAAAAGACCCCCTGGTACTACAACTACTGCTCCCGCCCAGGTCGCTCTGCGCCGTTGCTCATTCGCCCCATTTCTACCTCAGCTCTTGATGGCCAACTCGTCTTTTGCTTCTCCCCCTGCACATGGACACCATTCGCGACCTCCAGGAAGCACCTCTGCCGGAACCTCGTTGACTCAACCGCAACACTTTGCCGTCACGTTTGATAGATTAGTCCAGTGTCGGTGCGAATGCTGTGCTCACGGTCTGTGGAGCATCTTCCCGTCACCACAAGGAAACCATAGGGCCGGTCCCATAGCATCAACTACGAGCGGCGAAGGGCTTGCTCTGGGCGTCCGAGAGGACATTCGCCGACGAAACACGATGGAACGCTCGGCGTGCTCGCACAGAGATTTCTTGCGACAGAACCTTTTACTCGCCATCGGAGAACCGTTTCCGATTCTCCGGTTGTATCTCCTCACTCAGTCCGAGTACATTGCGAACTGCGAGCCGCTCGACCGATGGACAGTCGCGATGTTTGCGGAGGAGGAAACGAGTGGCGGAGCGTGGTTGGGGGTGATACGGCTCGCCATTCTGTGTTTGTCCGAACAAGGAAGAGGATGGAACAGTTCGCGAGGGAGTTCCATGTTCAGAATTCACTGCCCGGAGGGGGAGGGGAGAAATGGCGATGCCGTCCTAAAATCTGTTCTCTCCGGAGACACTCGCTCGTTCCCGCGGAGCTCGCACTGTTGCGAACCGGCGCTATGTTCGCGTTCAATAAATGCTCATCTTCTACCATATTGCTTCCCTTTCGGCCTACTCCGTGAATAAATGTGATCTACATTAAAACTCCAAACGTGTGGGCATTTGATGGCAAGCTCACCGTATCCTGGAATTCCGATAGGTGTTGCAAGAGGACAGGCTCCTTCACCGATTCGGGGGTCCGCTAACAGCAAATTTGCTAGGGGAGCGATCCGATAATTTTTGCTGATGGATTGTTCCTGTTATGGAGCACCATCGTCGTCTGAGTGAGCCGGAATACTTCGACAGGAGCTCGCTCGGTATAATACCGGGCTGACTCGCTTCGAAGGATGCGCACGATGGTTTCAAATTCCCCCTGAAGGAGTCTCGGCTTCCGTAGATGCGAGGCCTCGGGTTTTCTGATCCGAGGATACCGCTCTCGAGCGCACCGGAATGATCCCAACATCGAAATGTCCCATTGGGTTAGTCTAACTTCCATTCGCTCATTTTTTCCTATCTCGTACAGAAATTCCAGGGCTCAGAGATTCGGGGGATGACATATTTGAAAAAAAGACCTCCGAAAAATGAAAATGATTGATACACTTCGGGTGGAAGAGCAGCGCTGATTCTAGCCTCCGAACTATTTTCAATGCACAAACATGGATGGGGGTCCATCGAGAACTGAGCCACCATCGAATGGAAGAAATCGTATACATGCGATCGGCTGAGGCTTGAACGCCATCGAGGAAGGAGGCTGCTCCGATCGAGCGGGTCTACATACCAGGATCAGTCTCTCTCTCTGCGCGTCCAACGATCGAGTGGCATCCTATTGGGTGGCGAGAAAGTTTCCAACTCGAACCTCTACAGATCATCATCTGGAACCCCCAGGCAAGTGGCCAATTTATTGATTGTTGTTTATGGCACAATTCTGATCCCAGCGAATTCGTGTGGACTCTGGACTCAGAGGGGCAAGCCTTGCGCGATGATTTTCTGACAGAGACCAGATTTCTGCGTCGAATCAACAGCCTGAATCCTAAACCCCCCTCCATCCGGAGTCGTTTTGCGGATACAGCTTCCCCGTTCCGAAAATCGGAAAGCCCGAATTGCTCAAGACTCTCGGGGATAGAAGGTCGGACGACTTTCCTCAACGTACGCAATCTCGACTCCGACAATCAAGCGAAACCTGACCGACGCTTTCAGAGCTCTCTGCTTATCCGTATCACCAATCAATTACATGATTCATTCCCTCTTCGCGTCTTCAGCCCCAGGTCAGTCGTGGCGCTACATCACGAAAGCTGTGCGGAGATGTCTTATCTCTCCCGTCGGTTGGAGAAGCTGCATGGTTCCCTTCGCCGGGGGATGCTCTGAAAGACATGACCTCCACAGATAACATAATCTCTTCTCGGCGCCAGAAAGCGGGTCTCCCGATCCATGGGAGCGGCTCGACGAATATCCTCGAGCTTGAAGAATGCGCGACTTGGTGCTCGGACTTTCGAAGCTCCGACTCATCAAGAGGAATGGGTGAACGCCATGGAATGATCTCGCGGAGGCCAATGAATAGAGGCGGGAACTTCGCTCTGGACCGATAATAAGATTTATTCGAGCTCCTCAATATATATTTGACTCGCTGAAGCGATCTTAGAGGTAGTGATTCGGTCCGCCAGAGCTCGGACAGGATATTCCTGGGATGAGAAACTTCAGGCTGATTCCTATCAAGCGATCAGTATTTCCAGTGAGCGAAGGTTCCGTCGGCGAATCCCATCGCTGAAGGATCGTATCAGCTTCCTGATCCTTGAGAGCTGCTCTGATGTATCGAATTCTCATTGTGGGGTTCTTGTACCTATCGCGGAGCGGTCCGGCGCGTCGCAGAGCACAGTGGCGGGGCGCTGGTGCACTTCATCGCTATCGCCAGTAAAGTGAGACAATCAGGACGATGATTTTTGCCGGGTTATACCTGATATGATAGGGTCGGCACTCGTGTTGTTGACATTTATCGTCATCGAAGCGGACAACAATTATTCGTTGGTTGGTTGACGTTTATCCTAGAAACTGCTTTCTTTTTTAAAATCAAATGTCCTCCCGTCGGCGCCGCTCAACGTTTTTCAGGAAACTCGGAGGCGTGCTCACCCCGCCATGAGGAATAGAGAAATTCCTCCGCCGGACAGAACTGTCCGGGTCATTGCTGAACGCGCGGGAAATATCTCACGTAATCTCTCAGCTATGGTTCCGGGCTTGTACCTACTTCCTGTGACGACGAAAAGTGTCTTCTGCTATTTTCAACGAAGAACACCTCTAGTCAGTCAGTGTCGCGTGGCAATGTCCTCCAGCTCCACGGTAAGCGGCTACAGAAACGTCGGAGACTGTCGTTCAGAGAAGATCATGGCTTTATGGAATTTCGAGCGTGCGACAAGATTACCTTCACCTCCAGGGAGGACGTGGCACTCTCACGTAGGGCACACCCCATCCATCGTCATTGTTAGTTGAACCGGGGGTCCTATCGATAGAGGTGGACCTGCGATCGGAGACCTTCCCTTATCTATTCCTCTGAAGAGCTCCATCGGTTGATTGCTTGTCTACAAATACTGATCCATATCATGGTTCCCCCGCTACCACGTTCGATGATCGCGACGGCATTAAACCGTCCGTATGATGCTTAAGCGACTCGCGGATGAGATGACGAATGAGATCCGCTAAGAACTCCAAGCTGGGACCGAAATTCCTCTTGAATTTCTTCGCTGCTCGGATTGATGGCGCGAGCACCGATTCGACTTCATAGAGCCGCAGAACTCTAAACACACGCGCTCTCCAGAGACGGCCGGGAAGCTCGGTGAGCTCATGACCGTCGGATGCTCCTGTCACATGTACCTACTCGATTTTATTCTTCCCCAGATGCCGACTGGCCCACGCAGTGCACTCGACGCTTTTATTTTCTATTTGGAGTCCTTCAAGCCTGCGAAGAACAATGTTCAGCTGTTTCGTAAACAGAATGTTTTATGCGAAGTCCGGAATCCTTCGAGTCAAGTCGATCTACTGGTGCGAGCTTTAGAGAACGAAATGCCGACGAACGTCCAAGCTCTCTATGGCGGCATCCCTGGCCCGAAAGACGCGGCGAAGGAAAGATCCGGCACCAGGACCCCGACCGAGACGACGGACGAGCTCGAGGAATCGAACGAAGTGATAGAAGACGGAGACGGCTGTCCTAACGACGCCGACGACTGTCCTAACGACGCCGACGACGAGCACAGTGACCCATCGTACGCTCCTCATCGGCGGGCTCGACTGTAATTCCGCTTTCCGCTATTTCTTTTTCTAATTTCGGAGTGATTCACCCTCCGGCTGGCCAATGTCGGGAGATGGACGGAACTCTGAAAGAATCATGACTTGCAGGCGATCGTCTCGGAAAACCTCGTCAGTCGACGAGCTGAGCAGGCCGAAGAAGAAGCGGGGCTCAGGTGCGAGGCCTTTCAGATGCGAAATATGTAATTCCGGTTTCGGGCACGAGTCGACGCTACGGAATCATCGTAGAATACACACAGGCGAGAAACCCCACCAATGCCCGGTGTGCTGCAAAGGATTCTCTCAAATAGGTTTGTAATGCGACTCTTCCTCCGCATCGCCCCGGAGCGGAGCCGCGGAATTGAAAACCTTTTCCCGCCTCCGGAGTTGGCGAATTCATGCGAGGGACTCCGCAATAGAATAGGAGCACAGCAATCTACTATGAGAGTTTTCTATCTACATAGGATGAGTCTCCCGCCTTAAAGTTTTCCATTCGCAGGCAACATGAAACGACACATGGCCCAACACACGAATCTCGCTCTATCGTGTCAGCACTGTTCCGTGGTGTTCGCTTCCAAAAGCCTTCTAGATGGTAAGAGCTCCGGACAAATCTTCAATTTCGTTGTCTAGACCCGCGTCCGTTAGAGCGGGAAGCGCTAAAGCTGCCTTCCTTAATTACTCTACGATGCGGCGACCACATACTCGACAGCATCAATTTGCACTGGCCGTGTTTGCGGCATGTAGTTTCTTCCATTAGAGCATCCGGCGGACGGGCGGGTCGGTCAGACAGCCAGCCAGCCAGCCAGCAAGTGAAGTCGGCTTCTTGTTTCCAGCACACATGCGCTCTTGTCGCTCCGGGGACCGTTTTAGATCGTCGTCGTCGACGTCATCCTCGTCCAGGCCTCCGAGGGCGACTGTTCTTCAACAGCAACAAGACGTTGAACAAAAGCAACAAAAGAAACAAGTCCAACATACGAATGCCTACCCATCGGGCATACAGACGTCGTGGCCCTCTCAAAAACCCGGGAAAGATCCTAGGCTCTGGACCATGTATCCCTGTCCCCACTGTGATAAGGTGAGCCCAGAGCTCCTGCTGAGCGTCTCGCTCTGTCCGACCGAATGCGTTCTCGACGAATTTCTCGGAGGCTGATCGCGCGAGGCCTTGAGACAAAGCGTCTCTACAAGCGCTCTGGTAGCGTGCGACTCGATCGAACCTTCCACATCGTTTACAGGTACTGACTTGGCAATATGACTATCGCAATCACGTCGAAGGACATCGCCGACTCTCTTGCGACATATGCGGCAAAGCTGATTTCAAGAACTCAGCCGCGCTCTCGAGTCATGCTCGCTCGGCTCACTGATAGAGCTTGCAAATGCCCGACTTGTCCAAGAACCGTGGTTCCCGGACCCTCGAGGACCGGAGGAGCGGAACCGCGCGTGAGAACCGGCTGAGAATCGGAATATTCCAGTACTCCTTCATGGCCATCGACGAATGGGATCGTTGCGAAATATCGCACACATCTCCTGAGTTGCACGGACGCGTACGCTTTAATTTATTGCCTTCGAATGATATCACCACATCACTCGTCAGAGTCGAAGTTTTTTCGTAATATGAAAACATTGTCTAGAGTTACAGAACTCAAACTCGTTTCATTTTCTCTCAAAGTCAGTCTTGGCTGAACGGAGGTCGGGCGGAAGGTGTCTAGCACCTCTTCGCACGATGTAAGACACGGCCCATTCCCGCCTCCGGCTCTCAAGAATTTCACTCCCATCCGGACGTTTCCCATCGTATCCAGAGGATGTCCTCCGGGAATCCCATGTGGAGATGCAGAATTGGCGAGAAGGGTATCCCACGCGAGGTTCACCTGACAAAAAAGAAGAGAAATAAGTCATCGATGCTAGAGCAGCTGAATCTGAAGAGCAAAAATGAGTCATTGATGCTGGGGCAGCTGAATCGAGTGATGCGAAATCGGAGCATCGGTCATGACCGGATATATTATTACCTCGTCGATTCCTCCTTCAACATTTCCGAGCGGCGAAGAGTTTCCCTGCTCGCCGACGATCTGTTCCGAGACCTCCACTATATCAGCATTGCTGGGCTTTGTCTTGTCTGGTGCCGGTTCCACGTTGAACTCATATTTCGGATCACTTGAGTAGCGCAAGAACACTCGAAATGATCGTCCAACCTTTGACGCTTTCGATCATCGACGAGCTCCTCACGGAGCATCTGGGCTAGCTCCGTGCTGGTCATCCGCAGGTCCGGCCGTGGAGGAGCTGCATAATCAAATCGTTGACTTGGATAAGAGTTGGGCGATCTGCTTGAGGATTGATGAGTCTGAATATTTCATCGGTGTATCGTATTGCGGGAGCACGTCATTCATCGCTGGAAATAATCTCGATGGCTATATCGATCATCAAGTCGAATACGATCGCAGGCGACATTCAAGGATCCGGCGAAGATCTCTCCCGTTATGCTCGTCTCGACGACTTTCTCTCCCTGTTCCTAATTATATGGCAAACCCACCGTGACGACCGTCGGCAACCGATTCAAAGCCGTATGTAGACGTGTTGCTCGTTGAATCAAGTCCTCGAGCTTCAGAAGCGTTGACCTCCTCAGCGACAAGGATTTCGACCTCGAAAGCAAAAGCGCTTGATCCTTAGTCAGTCTTCCTCACAACCAAGTTTAGCCCATGAACTGGATGGTACACCTCTGCTGCCGGATTAACATGCGGTCAACTGTCCGCTCGACGTTTCAGGCTCTTCCGTTGATGCCGCTACGAAGTCATCGGTCGCGAGACCTCGACTGCGGAGGCTCGCGCCTATATGTTCGTGGAGGCTGGATCCGGTTCCTCGATCGTCGAGTTTCATCAAACCAAAAGAAAAGACTCTCGACTTCCCTAGATGTGCAGCATGATGGTGTTCATCCAGACTGATATATCGATCCGTGCCAACGACGGTGGCCTCGTCGAACGACGTGGGGAGCTTGTGTCCCCCGGAACAATACACAAGAGTCGATTCGCAGCGACGACGATCCCTTGGTCCATGACCAAATGTCAAACCCTTTTCCATTAGGTATGCTTTCGAGAAAGACCGGTTCCCCCGGTTCGATATTTCTTTTCCTCCTCCAGGCACTTTTGCATTTGCGGAGTATTCGGTATGTCTCTGCTCCATAAATATTGTCCAGCTGCAATTCATCGCCCCCGCTTCCACGCACTCGATTCGAATCTGCAACGAGAGTCGGATCACTTGTCTTCGATTTGTTGTGCTAATCCGTCGAATGCTTCATAATCGAGGCGAGACATCACTTTTCTTGAGATTCTGCTAATTGAGAAGGTTGGATAGTGTAAAAGATTCTCCTGAACAAGACTGGACCCTACGTCATCGGATCCCTGCTCGAAATCACAATCGAGGCTGCCGAGGCGAGACGGTTCACCCGAGCTCCTAATCTTTCTCACGATAGGCCAGAAAAGAGGACGTCGGCTCACCTTGCCACAGACCGAGCATTGATTCCTAGTGCCCGCTTCGCTGGCCTAGCGCCAGACCCATTTTCTCGAGCCGCTGATCTCTCGGGACTCTGCTATCATCGCAAGTTTCTAATCAGCTGTCTAAAACCGGGTCCACCGTCAAACAGCTGATTGTGAGTGTAAAGGCTAAGTCGGTGAGCATCCGATCTCGTCGTGACGCGGCGACGCTTACGCACGCATGCGACATTCTGCCCACCGACAGGCCCTCGGTCTTCAACTCGGAAATGCATTCCAGCGGTGGAAGACGTCAGGGTGGCTCGGCTCAGCTTTCGGGGGGCTGCAAAATCGAACGGTACCCAACGGGTGTAAACCGGAAAAATTGCACGCTTTCTCTCGGGTAAAAACCGGAAACATCGGTCTTAACCCGCGTTCTGGGCCAAGCAGTCCGGAACCGTGCAAGCCCTGCTCATTGATTCACAGCGAAGGGCAGGGGTTTTTTCCTTGAAGTTCGAGGGAGCTTTTTAGAGCCGTCCGTCGGCCGTACCGAGTCGGTCAATCGAGGGAACGTTGAAGCGGTCGCGATCTGGAGTCCGAACAGCAGAGGAACAACAAGTGACGCTCCTTGGAACGCTCCGAAATCCCCTAGCCGAGTCTAGAACCATTCCCCTCAAGATCTACATATTCTCGAGAATATTTTCGAAGCAGACGACGTTCTGTTTTCAATTTGCGGAGTACGTCGGCCCCGTCGATCGACCCTTCCTCCTATTATCGTCGGATTTTCTGCTGCTTTATAAAAGGAACAATATGTATATAGAACTAGCGCTCCCGGTCGCCGCTTCGCGGCGACTCGGTATCGCTAGACTCACTACACATGCGCTAGCTCCGAGTGCGCTGGCTCCGAGTGCGCTGGCTCCAAGTGCGCTGGCTCCAAGTGCGCTGGCTCCGAGTGCGCTGGCTTCGGGTGCGCTTGCTTTGGTCGCGCGTGCTCTTGGTGAGCGTCCCGTTTCCCTGCTTTCCCGTTTCCCTGCTT
>NW_003805393.1:0-21597 GCF_000255335.2 Galendromus occidentalis | reverse complement strand
CATAACATGAGAACGACGACCCTCAGATGACCTTCCTGAAGCTCCCGGGAACCCACCCCTGAATTTTGCGGCGATCGGTTCAGGCGTTAGTGAATTTTGCGAATTTCAGATTTTTCAATTTTTTTCCGAGTTTTCGTATTCTCGTGGGTGGAGCACTCAAATAATTTTTTAAGGTAGAAGGACTCATCGCATCGGAGAACTGACCCCCCTATAACCACCGCTGGATCCCCCAGGTCACACTCCTAAATTTTCACGAAGATCGGTTCAGCCGTTTTCGAGTCTATAGGGTACCCCGGACAGACAAACAGACAGACAGACATACGTTTTTATATATATAGATAGAGAAGATCCGTTCTATATTGTCTCCTTCTCTTACACGCTCTGAGAAACTCCTCGAAATCCCCCGCGAATGAATTCGAGTCCCATGGTCCCATGTGGTTCGCACTTCGCACACCAGTCTTTGCAGCGCCGACCCGCTCCCGAAAACTATTATGCCCGAGGACTTCGGACTCACTCTCATCTTCGATTGAGATCAGGAATATTACCAGGGCGCCCGTCGAGATAAGGATTAAATGGCTGGAACAGACGTTTGAGCTGGAATGAACGATATCCGCATGTTTTTCGATCGAAATCGGCTCCAAGAAGGCGGGCGGCGAATACGAACCGGAAGGACCATATCTCGATATCATAGGGATCCTCGGACACCACTTACACTAAAAAGGAGTAATCCCGCTGGAGTAATCAGTTCAGTTCCCTATCAAATTGGGGGCAATCGAGGAATAGGACGAGAGGGCCGGTCACGAATCGAAAGATGGAGATTTTTGCCCAGGATGGCGGTAAAAAAGGCTGCATTCATTACACTCGTTCGAGTCTGCAATCGAGATTGCCGGGAGGAAGGGATGAGGACAACTTGTTGCGGAGCTTCCGGTGGGGAAATTGCATCGAGCATGTTACGGACGTAAGCGAGAGGGATAGATAGAAAAACTGCGAGAGGAGACGCTTTTCTGTCATCCTCCGCTGCGCCAGAGACTCCCACGGAATATAGGGATTATTATGCAAAAAATAGGGCGCTGCTGGTGGCGAAATGGAAGGAGCCTAAACCGGATGTGATAGCCTGGATTTGCGAGGAGTTCTACATCCATCCTCACTCTCACCAAGCGGAGCCCCGCCAGTGACGGCGAAAGAAGAAGCCGACCCTTCTGCTGCTGCTGCAAAACCCTCATGACGAGCGGGACGATTTCAGGGCTTTTGCTTAGCCAGAGAAAAGTAACACTACTGTGAGAACACAAATTCCGCCAGAATTACTGCAAACCGCCAAGACGGAGTTCGCAACTCGTACGACCGACCGACCCTGAAAGCGCAGAGTACACAGCCGTCGCGACGGCCGCCTAACGAAGTGCGCGAGGTTTATTAGCTTTTCATAGAGATTCCGGAAATGAGATTCGAATATGACTCGGTAGAGGGAGGAGCCGTTTTTCTTATTGTGCAAAAAACCATTTAGTTGACGTTCCGACATCCCGGGAGGAAGTTCCTCGAAGGTTATCATTCCGGGTGTATATGTTCATGGGAATTCGAGAGAGCAAATTTCCGCTTCCCTCATTTCTGCCGTACAGCTTCTCCGCTCTCGAGCGGGAACTTCGACAACGCTCCTGGATCTCTTACGCAGGCCGGGACCCAGAAGAATTTCGCGATCGACGGTTTCAGTATCACCGATTCACCTGCTGTTCTTGCAAGAATCTCAGCTGACTGGGCCCATTCAGTAGCCGAGCAGATGTTGCGCCCAAGTTGCTCTGAAGGAAGACGATCGTTTCCAGATGCAAATATGTATCGCTGTTTTCCAGACGACCGACTCCTCCTAAATAACACGGCTGGCCTATCACTTCGCCGACGCCCGAGAGAAAGCGGTAGTCGGCCGTTATTCTGATGCGAGGGCAGTGGGCGGCTCCCTATTCGATTCACTCGAAAATTCCAAGTTTTCTCGGTCCCAAACGTTTCCGTTATCGTGGCGAAACGATTTGCGCGGGTTTGCTCCCCGAGACCGGTTATTTGAGAAAACATGGTCTTGTCTCCCTTCCCAAGCTGAACAGCCGTCTCCATCGCTGCCGCACGTTCCTTATGCGAGGGACGATGCTGCGAGGGGAGAAAAGCATGACGGGATATTTCTTAGGGTCCATGCATACTCTCGCACATAAGGAAGTCCGCCGGGCATCATTCCCCCGCTGCTGAATATAATTGCGCCACTGGCCATAAATCATCGTGATCACTGCTCCTGATAGCGAAAGATGGCGGTGGGTGGACCTATACGACGACAGGGAATCCCGCGAAAAGACTGACTGACTGACTCCCGGCCTCTGGGGGATCTCTAGGTTCTTCGGACAGGGCGACGGGCAACAATGTTCATCGGCAGCCTCATCAATACAGCCGTCGATAATTCTGCTCCTCTAGGACCAGAGGTCAGACGGCGTCATCGTCATGCTCATCTCGCTTGCCTTCATGTTCGCCCTACTGGCCGATGGCGGGAACACGCGCTGTGTAGGCTTTCTTCTCCCCTATGGGAACTCACGAGCAATACGGAAGATACCCCAACCAGAAAACCATTATTCCCATCCGAGAAGGAGTTGGTGAGCTTCCAGAATCGATTTTGTGACTCGCGACAGAGCATCGACTGGAGACCCACAACGGAGTATACACACGTCGGACGCGAACATACTGCGGTTACCACTGCGGTCATAGCTATGATTCGGGCAGAAATTATTATGGTTGCGTTCTCTCCTATAATTCCGCCTGTCGAGAGCATTCATTCTGCCTCGTGATCGAAACCACCCTTCGCAGGGATTCTAAGCACGTCGCTAAGCAGCTAGTACACCACATGGAGGGTGGCATGATGGATCTCCTCAATTATTTCTCTCCTCTTGACCCTCGTGCGCTCGACGGTGCACCCTTCGGCTCCCGGAAGAGGCCCGGCACCAATGAGGCAGCCCACTTGCATCCCCAGCCAGGCATTGGCTGCGCTGAGTTTCCCTTAACAGCCCGAGGGACATTCTCAATTTCCCCGAGACTTTCGTTCGGAGTGAGGTAAGCATGCTCGAGCCGAATAAACGATAAGCGCCCGCACTGGTCTCGTTGGGAGCACGATGGGCCCGTTGTTCAGAGACGCGGTGCGCGTCAACTTGAAATGACGTTCAGCGAACGATAATCCGATTCTATTCAATAGCGGACACGTACCAAAGAAGAACGCTCATTCAATTAGAAGATAGACAGCCCTGGTGAGTGTTTACCTTGTGCCAGGCTCCGCGGTTTTTTATCTCACCTACTTTTGCGGGATTTCGTTCTCTCAAAAAAGTAGAGACAATGCTCGCGAGCGCGTTTGCTGCCGATTGTGAAACCGAGGCGTGTCCTAGTGCAAGATACAGAAGTCTGAACGAAGAGTAGGGATTCAGGAAATTCCGTATGGGGATTCGGCCGAGTGGGAAGTACCGTCAAATCGAGAATCGGATAGAGAACGAGCTTGCGGCGGAGTCGAGCATGTTCGTGCTTGCTTCGAAGCCAGCTAAACGATCGACGCGCCCCATCCATCGTTTGCTCGTTGTGCCTGAAGAGGGATACGAGGAGAAAGAAGTCACGCTGAAAATATGAACAATTAGTGCGACAGTAATTCAGAAGCTAGTTATTAATGAACTAACAATGAGACTAATAAACGCGAGGGATGCTACCGGGAGAACTCCGCAATGGCTTATAATAACCCCTTGCCGGGAGAAGTCATTACCTGGTACAATATTCACCAGGTGCTCGCTCCCTTCGTCGAAGCGCGTGGCTACGACGACGGTGAGTATGGGCACGCGCGCACGTTCCTCATGCTGCCACAAAATCACGCCAGCGAAAATCGATAACCACACGAGGAAATATCCTGCTGAAGCTCAACGGCGGACGGACTCGGGGAAATTGAAGCTCCATTCATTTTCTTTCCCTTTTCATTCGGGGGTCGTTCACCCGAATACGGATTGGGCTAACGAGTCTGGTCCCTCCGTCAGCGTCTCTCGTGAAGTTGAACAGAAGCGAATCAAATTATTTATTTCCGTGTGTCTCGGTGCTCAACGTAATCAGTAAACGACGACGGGAAACACCAGGTTGTTTTCGGCGGTGGATGAAGATTGTGTCCCGCATTGTTGCACTTGTTGTTGCAGTTGCTGTCGCCGTCGCGCTCCACAAGCTAAGAGGATTAGGTGTAAGCTTCCGCCAAAGCGTTAGCCGTGAAGCCCCCGCCTTCGCTCCCCGCCCCTTCAGGCAGTCCGTCTGTCTGAGTGACTGACTGTCCGACGCCGGGGCGCGCCCCGACAATCCTCCGTGCGGCCTCGGGGCGAATGGGAATATTTATGGCTGTGACGCAGACCATACACCGCGGAACATTACCAACCGACAGACGACCGGCCAGACAACGAGTCAGCCAGCGAGACATGTATCCGCCAAACAGGACCGATCCTACGGAATGTTCGTTTGCCTGCTTCCGAACAAAACCGCCTTTTTAGCGCGCCTGTGTGAAGCAGATCAAACGCACGCGCTCACATGCGTACATTCAATTTGAGCGAGCTGGATCCGATAACCACGATCGCGCGGGGCAAGGAGGATACGGATGTGGATTCGAGCGACGCCGACTGGAGCACGAATCTTGGACGAAGCCGTGAAGAACTAACCGAACACAACATTGCCAGTTCTGAAAATTGTCGCAGCGAAGGGAACGAGCCCAAGGCCTCCGCGATTACCTGCATGGAACGCTCCGAGGCGAGTCGTCTGGGACTCGACCTGAATCGGCTGTACTATTTCCCGACCTTGTCCGTTTTGGACAGTGTCCCTTCGTTCCCACTGAGTGAGGTATGCCGAGACTTGCCACGAGCCGGCAAGAGAGGGGCAACGTAAGAATAGCGTCGGACTCCACGCAGATGACGATCTCGAGCTTAAATGCAAATTGCTCCATGTACGCTCGTCCGCCGCGACAGCAGTGGACGGAATATTCGTTTCATTCAACGCCGGATGACGACGACTTGCTCGTGGACTCCGGCTCCGCTCGCTTTCTCGTTGGTCTTCTCACCGTGCCGCGTATCCGGATCGTATCGTTCTGGAATCTCACTGTGAATTCTAATCCAGCTGTCAGGGTCCAGATCGCAAGACCTTACGGCTGTCACCGTCGTCGGTCGCTCTCGACCGCTTGCCTGACTGAGTGAGTGGGTGAGTGACAGACAGACTGACTGGCTGGCTAGCTGGCTGGCTGAAAGCTCAGAGAGCAAAAGTCTCGAGAGGGGATTTCGAGCTGATAGCCGACCGCTCGTTCGTTGCCATTATGCGTTCTACGCTCCTCTGATTTTGATCCTCTGCGGGGAAAAGGTCGAAGAGAAGGGAACTTGATAAGATAATTCCTCTGACTGAGAACGGGATACGTAAGAGGTATACGGATGGAATAAAGCGTTTCGACCTTGGCTTTCATCGTGCTCACCAGCAGCCGCAGAACGAGATTGTGCCCGGGGAGAGTCTAACACGGATTCAAGCGGTCGTTCGGTCGATGTCCTTCTGCTCGGCTCGTTTCTTCCTTGTGCCGCTCTGCGTCTTCTTCCTGTTCCGTGCCGGCCTCTCGGTCCGGCTTGCCGCTCGTGCCGAGCGTATTCCACGAGGGCCGTATACATACATGAGGGCGCGAAAAATTGGAGGAAGAACAGAGCTCCAGAGAGACACCGAGAAGAATATCCTCCACGCAATCGTCCCGTGAGCCATCTTTTCCCTCAGCGGAGCGAAGACAATCTGTTTCGGGAGCTTTTTCTTTTTTCTACCCGACTTCGTTCGCTACCCGCACAGGCAACCTCGGCCCCGCTCGTTCAAGAAGAATACCGATCATATCAAAATCTTACCCTCTACCGTTCTCGTTTAGAATTTTCCATATCTGGGGGGAATCGGTGGACGGATTCCTGGGGATTCTCCCCCGGGGAGACCCTATTGTTTTCCAAGGGCCGAAAATGGCGTCCGTCGATTGCTAATTCCACCGCTGAGAGCCGGTTCGGATCTCAACGAGAACTCGGCAGTCCGCAGACCTGTCGGTCAGGCAGGATATCCGACAGAGGTGCGTTCGTGTCTCGGACTAATTCGCATGTTGCATGCTCGCACGCATCGCAGAGCAAGGAGTTCGCTTTCTACTACAATGGGAAGGGAGACACGGGAAGCGGATGACAAGGGGAAAAGCTTCTGTCCTCTGAAAGCAGAGATCCCGGGTCGAGCAGTAGTAGCGCCCCTTCCCCCTCCGGCGCGGTTATGAAATTGTCCTCGGGAACTGAGCGTATGGGCGGTTGGGTGCGCCAACGTGAGCTCTATCATGTGTTGAGGGCAGCCTCGCCGAGACGTTTTGACCCGAAATGAACCGAGCCGGGCGGGCTCTTCAAGTGAAAAAGTTAATGAAAAACGGGTCATGTCAGCTCTGAAAAGAACCTATTACATCACTAATGGAAACCAGGGAACTAATTGAAATTAGCGTTAGCATGTTGTCGTCGTACCATCATCGGGTAGACCGAGGGATTTCTGATGAATTCCGCGCTTTTTAGATCTTCGGATTACGAGACGCACGCCCGTAGAATCGAGTACAAAAACCTGCCCGTTCGCAAGACCAGTTAGGCGGCTAACAGTCGAATTGGGCGCCGCGAATGAGATGCTGCCGTCTGGGAGAGGAGGCATTGTGATGGCCGTGTAAAAAAATCGCTCTTGAGGCTAGGAATAAATTGAGGTAGCCTCTCTCTTCGGCCTTTCTCGCCGAGGCGGCCAAATCCTCTTGAGCAATCGCCCGATTTCTGGAGTAAAAAGAGCTCGCCAGCGACTGCCCCATCCATCGTCCATCAGGCATTCGACGCTGAGCCCGTTGGTCGCGACTTGTTGGCTCAGAAACTGCCTTCACTTACGGTGCCGCGTTTTAACATGCGAAACAATCGGCGTAATCCTACCGTCTCCGTTCGAATGTCGGTGTCTCGACGGGTTCTAAGACTTCATCTCAGTCGAAGCCATGGACTCGGATCTGGATGTGTGACCGAGATAACCACATCGAGAGCCTCCAATCCGCAGTTATCGGAGAGGAATACGAAACTCTGCTCGGAAATAGACAAGCTGTACGGAATGGGAAGAGCATCCTCTTCATCCTGTTTAACGATTGTCCGGACTGAAGAGTCCTCCCGACCCTGGCCGAGCCATGTGGTGCCGTGGGTGGTATCAGAGTACCCAGTCGGCAAAATTGTCATGATTATCATATGTTTTTTAGCGTAGGATTACGCTCTAGGGTTCGGAGTGGAAGAGTCGAATTGGAAGAAAAATTGTGAGTCAATTCTTTCAGAAATAAGCCTCTATTGAAGAAAACTCTGATGGCTGAATTTCTTTAGAAAGACGGTTTGTATCTTCAAGAATACTGTTTCTGATAAGGGACGTCAAACGTCAGAGTTCGTCACGGAAAATTTACGTTTCCACCGTTTTCTCGGGAATAAGACGTAAAAACGTAAAAGTGTGATGGTTGAAAAGATTTAACGCGACTTTTTCCGTCCGATAGGCATCCGAATTCTGGCAAGGCGCGTCTGTTGTTAGTAAACACTGCATCCCGCCATATTTCGCGCACTTGGATCATTTTCAAGACCAAACAAGATGATAACGAACTTAATTCTAGCTTCGAAACTTCGAACTCGGTAATTGGAAAACGCAGTTGAATCAATATGAGATTCATTCCGTGGACTCAACGATATCGTCATGGTGTGAATGGTACGGTACGTTCTTGACCCTGGAGTTCGTCGCGGAAAATTCGCTGTTTTGCTGGTATTCCGGCTCGCCATGAAATTTCTAGAGATTGGAGTCACCCAAGACGCGTTCCTTAGCAGGAAGAATTTCAAATTCGTAAATTAATCGTGTGTCTTTCATAGCGTTATCGACCGCGGGTTCAAATGACCAGAACCTAGTGTTGAAAAATGAGCATTCGGAGTTGCTTGATGATGATAACTAAGATATTATAAAAACGAAATCAAAATTCTCAAAAATCGTCAACTATATAATCGGTTTGAACATTTTGAGGCAAATGTAGGAGAATATCGGGATATATGGATGAATGACGATGATAACTGTGATGTGAGACTCGGAAATGATGATCGCTACGCTCATAGCCCTGATGAATGGTTCCAACCGAACGATGATGATATCACATGTCAAAGTGCCAGGATCATTATTCATTATCATCTGAGGTCAGGGAAAGAACTTATGTTATGACATTCGCACAGTATTGCGATTCGATGCGCCAGACGAATTTCGAGCAGAAAGGCTTAATTAAGCATTGCATAGCTTGAACTCACGATCCAACTATTCTTCACCGGACCAGCAGGATGCGGAGAAACATTCACTTTGGAGCTTCTGATGGAAACTTTCAATAGGTTCTCCGAATCTCACACTTCTGATAGGAATGCTTTTATCGCCGCTGCGTCAAGTGGTAAAGCTGCGGTTGCGATCAATGGAACAACAGTTCACCATGCGTTTAGCGTTTCAACTGTGCAACGCCATAGTGGCTTATCCTTCGAGGCATTGCAGTCATATCGGAATGCATTCTCGGATGTCAAAATCATTTTCATTGATGAAGTACCGTATTCCCTCTAACAGGAGGGCATGCTCTTCTTACCGGGCATGCTCTATTTGACGGGCATGGTTTCGGGGATCTCATCCAGACGGGCATGCTTAATTGCCGGGCACCCTCCGAGCGTAGACTCCAGAACGAACAGCACACGGAAAGTTCAGAAAATTCTATCTCGTAGATCTCTGTTGCCATTACGGACCCCGGAAGAGTCGCTGAATGTTCTGCCTTACACACTTCTCTTTGGAGAAATCGATTTCAAAATAGATAAATCTCCCTATCTGAACGGGCATGCTCTTATCAGCGGGTACTCCTAATTAACTGGCACCTCTTCAGAGCTTCCGAACAATAAACGGGCAGGCCCCCTTATTGGAGGAAATACGGTAAGCATTATAGGTGCTGGCATTTTCCATTCTATCAACGAGCGATTGAAGGATATAGCCATGGACCATGACTTTCCTTTCGGTGGAATGGATATTATATTCTGTGGAGATCTGAGACCATTACCCCTAGTTTCTATGAAACCCATTCATGAACCTATGACTCGAGGCATCATCGTTCTATTCTGTGGCAATCCTGAGGATATTATCCACTAGTTGAAGTAATGAGACAATCCGACGAGGAATTTTCTTCAGTTTTAACGATGATAGGAAGTGGGGATCGTTTTGAAATCCATGAACAGACCCTCATTGAATCGCGTACTTCAGTTATCGCAAGCCCATCTTCTACGGATTTCATGGCTAGAAATTCTTTGAACTATATCGAAAGACAAAGAAAGCAGACCAAGATGCGCGAAATGTCTATAATCGGCCTGCATCAAGATGATTCTATGGACGAGGAGAAACAAAGATAAAGGAGAGTAGGTTTTTAGAGAAAGCGAGTCTCTCACTACCCAGATTGATTTCTGGGTGTGCATAAGGCATCTTCCTGCTCTCAAAGAACCACAAAAAAATAAACATCACTTGAAAATTCTATCCTCATTCGTAATATCAATACGAGACTCCTTATTCTTTCTGTAAATCCCAAGATGTTGGCTTCCTGTCTCTCTCATCATCAAAGATATTCGAGAGCTTAGCCATCGTCAAGCGTAATCCTACGCTATTCCCTCAAATGAGACTTGACTCATTTGGACTCTGAATTTTTTTATTGTGATTTTCCACGCCACCCTCGATTTTCCAGCGACGCGTCATATCTGAAGTCGATTGAGTCGAAGGCCATCCGATAGCTTCGGAGGATTCTATTTTGTGAAGTCTAGCACTGAAGAGACTGCGGCACGCCGGCTGTTTTTCTATTGCCCGTCCGCTCGTCCACCCAGCCCGTCTTTCCAGATTTGTCGCTCAGTCAAGCATCGAGACGATCCCGTGGCCGTCACGGGGATTGAAACAAAAGAGAACGTTCCTCTCGAGGAAGCGTACTCCGAAGGGTGAAAAGCGGACAAGATTTCGTTTCAGGAGGACGAAGTTCCGGTGTAAATACCCTTCAGTGATTCGAAAGACGTTTCACGTCAAAATGAGCTCTCTCAGATGGCTGGAAATCAGATTCGCAACAAAATCGGAAGATCCATCATGCAAACAGAGTCCGTGGGACAGGGACACACTTCGACACGGATACTGCCCCGTGTACGCTTCGTTTGTTCGTTTCTCCGCCTGTGCACGGGCCTCGCATTTTGAGAGAGTCTCGGGGTCGTTTCGGTCCAAGCTCGCGCTGAGTATTTACCCGGCCCGTCCCTCGACCAGAAGCAAACAGTGGACGCCGGCCACGGTTCCCGAGTCTGAGCTGCGACGAGTTTTTCTCCGGTATTTTTATCCTGCTCTTCCGCTCGTGCACAAGCAGCAGTGATTGGGGTTAAACACTACGTGATCTGACTGCGAGTTGCCGTCGGGCTGCCGACACGAACATACGTCGATACCGTCCGCACTTCTCTACGGACATTCGGTCGAGTTTTCTGCTTTCGAAAACAGATGGGGAAAGTTTTCTCCTTCCCTCTTCACGTTCGAGCTTACCGATGCCAATGCTCGGATTTTCTTCTTTTTGCTTGGGAGCAGAATCGCGAATCTTGCTTTAAACGCGTGGGGAAGAGCAGGTCCTTGTTGAGCTGCAAGATTAGGTTTCGAAAGCTTATTGTTCCCCAAATTCGTTCCGCATGGTGAAGCCACGAGTCACCTTCTCGGATTTCCAAACTTCCCTGAAGGTTATTCCATCGCGACGCAATTCTCCCTTGAACACTCCGAAACAATCGAGATTCCGAGACCTTTTTGCCGGAGAATGCGGTTATAGTTGCCTTCCGGAGGCTTAAAGAAGGTCTGAAGAATTTATCCCGGACTCGAAGCCATCGTCGCATCCACGATGGCCACCTGCGTCGCGAAGCCGCGCATCTTCGCTGGCGGAACTCCCCTTAGGAGCAGGTTGTGGCTAACGACGACGATTGGCTTAATTCATTGCATTCCGAAGTTTGGGTGCCAGGTCAGCCGTCGGAACGAGCGGGCCCGTAAAGCGAACGTGTGTTTCTTCGGCGGTACGTGGCACAGCGCGGCGGCAGGATCCGAGCCCTCGGCTGGAGAATCCGCGAGAGTTTTAATACAGGCAACAGAAGCTCACACGGATTCGGAAGAGTTCCCGGTGAACACATTGGCGCAATACCTCTCTCGTTTTTCCGCTTTGTCTCCTTTGTACGAACACAGAAGAGATTGATCGCTTTTGTTGTCTCATCGGCTTCGTGCCCAACGACAAGGAGCTGCCAGGCAAGAAGGAGATCCCTCCATCCGAGCGGTCCGAACCCGCATTCGTTTGGCGAAGGAGTGGCGTGTTCAAACGCTTTGCTCAGTAAGCGGCCGAGCCCAATGTGAATTCATTCGAGTTCACTCGCCCTCAAGCAGAATTCACAGCTGGAGACACAACGCAATCGTCCATTGCAGGAGCTTCGACTGGGTGTGATGTTAAGAACGTGCCATGCGTAGTACTCTCTCGACTGGACGCATCCACTCGTTCGCTTGGTTTCGCGAGTTTCTGTGATTTACCGCAATGAGCGAAGTCTTACAACCTCGCTCTGTGAGACCTATCGGGGGAAATATTCTCTAACCAGACGGGTTTCCGTACCTCGCGGATATTCATCATCACTGTAGGAATATCTTCGCATAGGGAGCAGGTGCAGCAGCTGTTGTTGTTGTTGCGGATGCCGAAGTCGCCTGTGAGCCTCTATGCATATCAGAAGCCATGATTAGTGTCGGCGATCGGTTCCGTGAGACCGGGAATCGGATCCGAAACCACTATCGGAAACTCCACTCAACGAGACCTTTGCCATCATCGATAACCGTGTGCCAGACAGGTGACGGAGCCCACGATTCGGGCGGACATGGCACCCCCTCCCCGATGATCTTCGACGGCATCTCCGAACTTGATTTCCCAGAACTCGACTCAAACACGATAACCTCCGTCTCGGAGACCTACCCCTTGTCGGGAGCCGCTCATCACGTTCCGATCGGTGCCAACGATATCCTCCGGCTCCGACGGAACGCTCCGGAACAGATGAGCCAATCAAAACAACTATCCTCCCTTGCCAGATCAGCTTGAGCGGTCTTTATTGTCTGCACAGAGCAGTTTGTCAGATGCTCCAGACACGTCGACCAAGGTTTAGGTATCGGGCTCGCCTAGCTGCAGGGCCGAGCTGGTCTCGGGGTTCCAGTCGGTGGGAGTCGCGGCATTGCGCGTCCCTCGATCAGGGCGGGAGCCATTAGGAAAAGGAAGAACTCGGATTCCCCGCAACGTCGCATCGAGCCCTTCCAAAAGCCACGAGAGTATCCAGCAGGCTCTGAACTGGCTCTTCGCACGATGCTAACAATGTTAATCCTCTGCCCGCTAATAAATTGAGGCTGCTGCCATTCAGACGGTGAGATGGACGCAGGCCGCTGTCTCGTCCGCTATGGTCTGCCTTTCAAGATTCCCTGTTAGAACAACGCGCCCGCCGGTCACCGTCAGGGGTCGGCGCCGGTGTCGGCGACGGGTGGGCTTCTGTTCCTGCCTTGTAATACCATAGAAGCCTGTTTGCAAAGGAGGGCCCTATGCTCCGCGCGTAGAGCGGATGTGCAAGGAGATGTATATCTCCCCGCTTTGTTTTTATGATACTTTCAAATATTGTACCTCTGAGACCTCACCTCTATTTATGTCGTCTCGAATTCTAATGCCTACTCCGGATCGGGATGATCTTCGATCTGAAAGAGGATGGTCTGACATCGGATCAAAAGAGAATTGAAATACGTAAAGGGGGGAACGAAAACGATTATTGTATCCTGAAAAACTTTTCCCTCGGCAGCGGCCGTGGCGAGACAACGCCGGCGACAACAAGTGCGCAGTCTACGAGAACACTCTGAAGATTGTTTTTGCATGACCTCGCATAAGCCACGGACGTCGTGCTGACGTTACAATGGTCGTGTGCAAAAGTAACCAGGCCGTCTGAGCGGACGCTTCGGACACCACGCTCCCTCAGAGATAGCCGTCCGGGCAGCTTTTGAAGGCAGGGCTATCCACGTGTTCTTTTTCTAATCGAGGCGAGTAGTCACCGGGGACAGTTTAGGGCGGAGGACGAACCTGTTGAAAACGTGGCGAGAGTGCTCCGAATCCATTTCACGTTGGTCGGGGCCATCTATGGATGATCTGATAGCTCAACCCGGTGAGGATTCGAAAAAAAACTCTTTGGAATCCTTTACCGAGAGAACCGAGTCTGGCTGTGGATTCAGTTCGCCGGTCTGTGCGACAGCTCATGCCGATCTCTCGGAGGGAGCAGGGAATTACACAAGGCTACCGGGGGAGCTCTTCTCCGTCATCCTCCGTCCTCGTCTCCCTTCGCTGGTCACTTGACTGCAGCTGAGAAGTTCCATTAAAGAAGGAATGCCGCTCCAACGACTATTTGAGTGACAGAATGAGATTTTGGGAAGAGTCGACTTTCTTTTGCTGGTCCAATCAATCGGAGTTGCGAAACATTGTTGCCCCCTTCTGACAGCTCCACTGAGAGCTCGCTGCCCTGTCTCCGGCCTGTCGAGTTCGCCTCGCCAGTTGTTTATTGGACCGATACATTGAAGGCCGCGCCCGGATCTGCTGAATCCCTCCCAGTTCATGCTTCATGCCGTGAGCTCCACGGCTCTAGTGCCAGATCAGACTCCACGCGATGAGTTTCGCGCATAGAATCGTGGAGCGAAACTCTGAAATGAGAGTTTGACGTGGAGATCTCCTAGGCATCAGAAGCATAGGGATCCTTGCGATCCCCATGGCTCCCATATGGAGAGAGATTCATATTTCTCTTAGTTCATTCATCAGAGTGAGTGATGGTTGGAAGTTCCTCTAGCTCTTTCGCTCGGCGCAGGATGACGGAATGTCATTCTGGTCGACTTGACATCCTTGCTCTGACTCGATACGACAGCGAGACGAATGTTGAGGAATCCTCGTCGGGCTGCTGCTTTCTGTGTTTTTCCCTTGTGGCACGTTGTTACTACCCTCTACCATTTGGTCCAGGCCAGACTTGATTTTGAAACCAAGGCCGCTTTCGCGCGCATTCACAACAATGGTCATCGATCAAGTCGAGCTGGCGAACGCTCTCCAACGGAGCAACGAAGTCGATGTCGCGAGAATCCCACCGACTCGGGCAAGGGGTCCGCGCTAGGGGTTTTCCCAGCAGCTCGGTTCCTCAGCCTCCACGACAGAAGGACACTAATCGTTGGATTGAGGATGATAATCGATTTCATCACGATTTCACGACGGTGTCTCTCGATGAGAGAATCATCAGATGATACATCAGGTGAAATCTTACAGGTAGTTCCTAACGCAAGTCGCATGACCAACGCGTATTCGACAGGTGGGAAGGTTTTCAGAAAGCTCGTCGTCATTCAATCCCTGATCCGACGCCTAATTGAATGAGCTGCTAGGGCTGGGGGCTTTGAGAGTCGGGACGTTCTGACGGGGGTCCTAAACTCTAGAGCTCCGAACGTTCGGCGACCCTCCACGCGAGTCAGCAACGTAATTGACATGGGGCAAGTGTCGTTACTAGTGAAGAATGGTTAGACAACATTAGCTCATCCTCACCTCCGAGGAGAGATAGCGAGCTTTGCCCATCGCTTCCACTCCCCGATGTCCTGCATGCTCTATTACGTCCCTCAACGAGCAGTTAGGACTCGTGCGGTGCCCAACTCGTCGGATGGCTCACTGGGCAGTTTGAGCGCAGCCCCATCCTCGTGTGGCCAATTGTGGAGCTTTGTCTAGCAGTCACATAAATAGCCTCTATGAACGAAGGGTGGGAGCGTACGGTTGCTCGGTCTTTTAGTCCCGCTGCTCCAGTGGTCACTTCCCCGCCGCCTGAAGACGCTCGGCCACAAGACTGACTTCATCGGCGTGATTCTCTATGGGTGCATGAATTACTGTGGTGGATGCAGGGGAAGTATCCGAGCGTAAAGCATGCACGATGATCATTGACCACTATTCTCAAGGAAGGAGAAAAGGACCTGGTTTTCGGCTCCGATCTTGACGTATTAGGCGTCTGTGTTGCGTAATTCCGATTCGACGAGACTTCTGTCGCGACTCAACAATTCATTCGATTCCCCAGGCCTGAACAAATATAAGTGACCCCCTGTCGACTGAATCTTCGCCTCCAGGAGCCCGTCCCATGACTCAGGAGCTGAGAATCGCTACCACTGCCTTGCATTCCAGGATCAGCTGGATGGCAGAGCCATTGCCTCCCTGGAGTTCCAGGCAGCGAGATAACCCGTGAAGGTCGATGGGGAAACCCCGCCGGGGTAGAAGGGGTCTGGCTGCTCTCTGCTCAAGCCGTCGACCTTGTCAATTCTTCCGAGGCGTTGGGAGCGATCATTCATCGTCATTTCTCACATCTGTGTACCTTCTTCGCCGGAATTAATTTCGGAGCTCCGCACAATTACTCCACGTCGCGTAATGTTTCCGTGTCGTGGCGCTGTTGGTGCGCACTTGTTGGGTCTCTGCTGGTGGCCAGATTCTGTGGCAAATGCTCGTGTCGTGCCCTGGGTTTGTAGGCACTGCTGCCTCACGTGAATGAATCGTCGCACAACGATAAACATTCGCGGAACTGTAAACTCGTAAGTCCACGTCATGAAAAATTGCTACCCAGACCCACGGCCGAGTGAAGAGAGTTTTCTGCCGAAAACCAGACCAGTCGTGCATTCGTTTGGCCGCCTCTCACCCCTGCTGAGCTTGCGAGGCCTGTCCCGGTAAAGGAGCAAGACCAACGAATCTCTGAGAAAGATTTTCGCCGCTCGAAAACTATGAGGCAACGGACTATATCTGGGCTCGTTGGCCAAGGATTCGGCTGTTGCAGCGCTGGGAACAAAAATGCTCCACGGGTCGCGAACTTGGACGAGGATGAGGCTACGACCTACGTTTGTTAGCATTTCATAAAACGCCAGCTGTTTTCCGCGGCAGACGGTGGCGTCGGCCTCGTTGCTCCTTCTACGAACATGGGATCACACACTGGAGCGCGATACCGAAGCGTTCCCAGCGAGGCGAGCGGGAGCGATGAACTCTCCGCTCTCTTCCATTTTCCGGCAGATACGTACAGCAGAATGTTCTGGCGTCATCCCAAGCGAATCGAGTATCCCCACGAGGCGAAACTCATGGTGCCGCGCATGCGACAGTTGCAACTTACAACCATTGTAATCAAGAAGCGATGTTTCTTTTTTGCTCCAGCTCCACTCTCGCGTTATTGTTGTTTTTATGATCATCGTTACCATTCAAGAAAGAAGGAATAAGAACAGAAGAGAGCTTCAGGGAGAGGGACATGGAGAATCGCGGTCGGAAACGGAAAACAGCCGCAGATCAATATTATGAATGCAATGAATTTTTACCGCTCGTCTCGAAGAAGCCGGACGTTTTCCTTCAGATCCGCGCAAGATCGTGCTCCGCGCCATCTGTCGAGCTCACTACGACTATCGAACGTCAAAATTAGCATCAGCCGAACGAATCGAACTATTGAACACGTACTGTCAATCACTTCGTCGATAGTTTACCGGGTAGCCATAGGGGGGAACCATGGGTGGGGATAAGGCGTTTGCCTTCCCTTCCGGTACGACCTACGAGAAACGCAGTCGGAACTGCTCCGAGCTCTGCTCCGCAGCAGCTAGTGTTCTGCTACCGATCGACCACGGGATAGATATCCGCCGGCTTGGAATCGATCAATCTAACTATCTCTTCATCCGTCTTTCCTTCATCTTATAGTTGGGCGTGTGTTGTTCCTCTGCATAACCTATTTTGTACAAGCGAATGCTTGGCTCGTGCATTATTTCACTTCCCTCCTCTCGAGTCGCTGGCCGGCTCCAGTAGAACCTTTAGCCGCAAGGAACCTCCGTCTTTCGGCAGTGCGGCCCGCATTCTGCCGTTCCGCCGCCTTCAATGGAATGTTCTCGGAATGAATCGGAAAGTGAGATACACTGTCCGGAATCTGGGCTCTGGAGGTTCAAATCTGACTTTCCTCTGTTAGAATGAGCGCCACGGCTACGTGTCGGGGTCATTGATTAGGCCTCCGAATTAGCAAAACGAGAAAATATCAAATGATGCATCAATGATGATTGACGATGGAGAGAATGACAGAGTGAAAACGATGGAGGGGTAGATTGATCCCCGTGAGTACGAGCTATCGCGCCGGAGCGCCCCCGGAGAAGCTTGCATTCCCTCTTCGATTC
Source organism: Galendromus occidentalis (assembly GCF_000255335.2). Taxonomy (NCBI): domain Eukaryota; kingdom Metazoa; phylum Arthropoda; class Arachnida; order Mesostigmata; family Phytoseiidae; genus Galendromus; species Galendromus occidentalis. Next base: position 4,278 of record NW_003805393.1, on the reverse strand, counting down.
TCACGGCCCGGTTTCGAACGAGCCGGATTCAGACAACAGCGAGAACAGCCGCAGCGGCGCGGACGTCCGGTCGCGGATTTCTTCCCTGTGAACGGAGAAGCAAGCCGTGGAATTCAATTTACATTCCCTTGAAACTGTTTCCAGCATTTTAAACTGCCGTTCCTGCTGCTCTCTCTATGGGGCTCTTGTTGAGGCGTACAACAACGGAGGTCTTTTGGAACTTTGTTCCGAATGCAAATCCTCTGCGCCTCGTGCACAAGGGTCTCTCACGTTGGTTGGTCGGTTGTTTCTTTCCACAAGTTTCTATATTTCTCCCTATTAAGGTTCTGTTCTTAGTTCCTCCGCCGCCGGGGCCACGCCGAGTACCGTCGCCGTCTGCTCGCTGCGACACAAACGCAGCTGCTGATGACAGCCGGTCCCTTCTTTGTTCCTGAGAAAAACTACTGATCCAATTCAATCAGCTTCAATTCGGTTTCGGATTGTTGTTGCAAGCGGGAAGTTTCGCTATTCAGAAACACGAGAGCGGAAAACACTTGAGCTCAAGAGCTATTTCCGTCGAAATCCGTCGCATCGAGTCTGACGACTCTTTTCTCTTTCTTATCGTCACTTTGGCGTCCCGTTCTCCGAGAGTCCGTCCCCGTCGAGTGAGCTCTCATTTCTTCCTCATCCGATCCATTCGATGTAGTCCTGGGAGAGATTAGGCACACTGCGAGTCAGAGAAGATATTCGTTGCGAATGTCGCGGGTAAATACCCTAATGACTCCATGTCGGGCAGGCGAACGGACTCCGGAGTTTCCACCGCCGGCGCCGAGCGGTCACAGGAGCTCCGACATGACGCCCTCGGATGGGAAACTTCGACTTCCTTCGGACGGATTTTTTTTCGCGAGGTTTTTGCGGAGTTTCTCTCCTCTCCATTGAGTTTGCCGCTCTTTTGTTGCCGAATAGCTGAATGTTCCGGTAGGCAAACTTCCCCAATGAGCAAGCTGTCCCCGTGTGTTGATGCCGGCGGGCGAGCGGGCGGCCATTACTGACAGACTGTTTGCGCAAGAAGACGCTCCTCTGCAGCAGCCTGCGTCCTCCCGAGCCATTCCTCGACAAGGCCCGAGTACTCTGTTCTTTGCTCGATTCGTCCGATAACACAGCTCGACAGCCAAATCGTTACAAAGAAAGTGATAGCTATTTCGGGGTAAACCGGGGGCGCTGAATCCGAATTTCATAACAGTTTTTCTCCATCAGGTCTAGTTTTTCCGAAATTTCAATTTTTCGATTTTTTGCCACTTTTCGTCTTCAAAAAATTCTAGCTCCGCCCCTGAGTGGACTAGATCGATGAAACTTTGGTGGCGGATAGACCTCGGTTGGGGCTGTGGCGGACCGGGTGTCGGATCCGGCCATATCGGTGGAACAAGAATGGTTCCCTCAGTCAGACTGTCAGATTTTGGGTGTGAAATCCACCTCCATTAAAAAAGATTCAATAAATCGCAGGTCCACTCGGATTACGCTCTCGAGGCGGCGCCGCTTCAGCCGCCGATCACGACAGAGAAATCTATAACGCGCTAGGAGACACATTAGGTGTCTTGTGTCACTACCGCGCCAAACGAGACGGCGCGGCATTGGAAAAAAGACAGAAAACGAGTAGTACCTCTCTGACTGCGGCCTCAGCCGTTACGCGCAGAGACTCGATAGAAATTCATTTCTCAATAGTGTTGTTCTGAGTGGACCTGGACTATCAACGAGTTAAACTGTGTTTTCACTGCTCTACCAAACGAACTCAGGTTCTCTCCACAACAATTCATTTTCGATAACCTGCTGCATGTGTACTGACTGTCGAATTCTTCCGTGAGGTTTATCCCGTTCTCGTTGAGCTCTGGATCTCGCGAGAAGATATCGAACGCGGCTACGAGTTCGCTCAACTTTTTTTCAATGTTGTAATTGAGGTCAGCCGCGATTCTTGTGGAATCGGCTGTGAGATCGTTTTCTGCTAACTCACTGGTCGCGAGCGTATTCAGGTCCTCTAGCTCTAGGCGAAGGATCCTCACTGAGTTCTGTTTCCACAGAAATGACGGTGAGTGTGATTCGGCTGCTCCACCTGCGGCCGTGTCTGGCATTTTTCCAGCGGCCGAGGCCTCCTCCGGAGCACTTTTGACCATGGAGGAGCTTTTGCGTTGACGGCTGGCGGTGTGGGCCCGATCGGAGCAGCAGATCCTAAGCGTGAAATCCGATCAACCCGAGAACTCTTCTAGCTCTCTGCACGAGTCGACGGATTGGATGTCTAAGGATGGCACTCGGAGAGTTCTTCAGGTAGTCTCGATTCGCCGTCGGCTTCGTCGCCTGATCGGATCGCTGGTTGTTCGATGACGTCACAGGCTGCACCGGCAGTTGGGACCCGAGCGCTGGATTTGAGATGGAAAATATGATATTTTCCTCTTCTAATTCGATGGCACTACCGGATTGCTTGCGCCGTGAGTTGATCGTGCTCGGAGAGGGTCCAGCAGCGATTTTCTCCAGGCTCGAGGGCCCCGTGAACGGCGAACGTGAGCGGGAAAAGGGGCGTTAGATGCAGGGTTTCCCTGTACTCATCCACCAGCCCTAGAGGTTTGGTGGTGATCGGTGGTGACGGGGGATCGCTCGTTGCGATTTTTCCCTAGAGGACTTGAAGTCGAACTGGGCTCGCTGCCCGGCACCGGCTTTCACTGTGCCTCGTGGCTTCGCGAACTCGCGCTGAGATTCCGACTGAGCTGTCAGAACCGAATGAAAATCGGCTCTGCGAGGAGATGAGAGTCCGTCCCTCGACGGGGAATGGGAGTCTGCCTATTTTTCCACCGGCAGACGCGGGAATCCAAGGGACGAGATCCGCACACAGGTTGAGCACTGAGGGTCTGCGATGCTGGGGCGATTTGCCAGGAGATGTCCGACGTGGAGACAACGTAGGTTGAACTATTCTGACACCATGACACGAGTACTCCGCAAGTTCTAGCAGGAGTTCGGGGAAGTGATTAAAGAAAGCGAATTTCTGATCAGGAAATCGCCGGGAGGTCGACAGACGGAGCGCGCGCTCCTATCGTTGAGAACAACAAGTGAGTGAGGGTATGAGAGACCGCGAGAGGCCTTACCGTTGCCGCGCGGTGGCGCGGTGGTCGGAAAGCTCTCTGGCTCTCACGCCCGGAGGGAGTGCGATAGATGGCGACCCGCTCCGCTCTCGACCATTCTCCGACTTCTCTTTATTCGGTTGAATCCACGAAGGGATCGGATGATAATAATCGAGGAATTCGTGACATGGACCATGCATTGTATGCCTGCTGCACGTCGCAATGAAGTTCGGAACACTAGGGGCAGCATCATGATTGCGATAGGGGATCACCACACGCGAGATTTCGAAGTAATCCGTAGCTGTCAATCCTCTCCACTCCGACGCGCGGATTCGAGGAGAACGATGTCTTTCTCGTGACTACGCGAGATGGTGGTTCTCGGAACCTCATCATGACATTCCCGTGGCGAGAATGTCATATGCTGCCATTTCTTGAAGCATTCCGAAGTTTCCCGTGTTTGTGGGATACTCAGGATGCAGACTATCGGGATAAACATCGCAAGGAAAAGGCTCTGGGCGTGATGGTCGTCGAACTAGGCCTGCCGGGACTGACGGTGCATCATGTGCGACTGAAGATCAAGACGATTCGCACCAGGTATGGAATGGAGCTTGCGAAGATCAGAGACTCCGAAAAGAGCGGCGCCGGAGCCGCCGACGTGTATTCGCCGCGGCTGTATTGGTTCAAAGAGGCCGATACGTTCTTGCGCCGAGTGATGAGCGCGAGACGCAGCTCATCGAATTTACATGTGAGTATACATAGATGGGGCCATTACTTTTTCGCGGCGAATTCGTGCCGGATTTGAGGTGGCTTTATTAAAGGTACTCGTCGCTGCTTTTCATATCATCCCCCATTGCCAAGAGACAGCCTCCGTTGTGAAGAATCGGTCAGCGTAGGCTTCCCGGACTGAAGCGGCGTCCTTCGAAGGGGGTGGCGTGTTCTGGCGATCCGAAATCGGGGACGCAGCTCGGGGAGATGGCGCGCCTGATGTTCTTCGCTGACGGGGATAGGGATGTCCACCAGACGTTTTTTGCAGCCAATTATGTAAGGCGCACGTGGTTTTCACAACCTGCTCGCTTGTGCCAACCGCAAGAGGAATAGCCTTTTCGAAAATGACGGAAACGGGATACGAGAAGTCCGAAGGCGTTTTCAACAACTCGTCGCGCTCTCGACAGCCGATAACACTGCCCGACAG